>NC_053425.1:24017352-24330347 GCF_007990345.1 Gossypium hirsutum
TGTAAGCGAATTTCCAATCAAAGGTAATACGCCCTGAACTACTGAATCGAGATGAACATCTCAACATATCCTAAGTATCTGAATTATCCGCTCGGATTGACCACGATGGGGTGAAAGCAGTGCTTAAAGCACTGTACAAAGCTCTTGCAATCTCCAAATCCGAGGTGAATCCGTTCTATCCGACACGGTAGAAATATACCCCGTGTACTCACAATCTGAGAACATACAATTCGGCTAGTTATCAATGAAATCCGTACGACATAATAGCCGACTTAGTCAGTCTATCAACAAAACCAATGTCTTTTACTTGTTGACATGGCAGTCCGGACCAGAGTCCATTGTGACTCGATCCATTTCCACTCGGGTATCATGATCGGCTGAAGTAATCCTGAAGGCACTTGATGTTCCGCTTTCACTTGTTGACATATTAAACATCTCGAAACCAAAGTCGGAGATGTCTCGTTTCATACATGCACCTAAAACCAACGTTTCAAATCGTTGTACATTTTCGTACTCCCGGGTGAATTGACATTCGGCTACAATGGGCTTCGTTCAGAATCATCGAAATGAGTTCTGAATTCCTTGGAACACACAAATGACTTCTGAACCTCAAACAATCATCATCATCAATTTGAAAACTCCGATTCCTTGTTCGGAGCACACTCAGCCCGTTTTGCAACCAATTCATCATCAACTTTCTAGGCTTCACGAATTTGATGAATCAATAATGGTTTGGCTTTTAATTCAGCTATTAAGACATTGTCGGGTAGAACAGACAAGTGCACATTCATCGCTCGTAAAGCAAACAATGATTTCCGGCTTAAGGCGTCCGCAACCATATTAGCCTTTCCCGGGTGGTAATCAATGACAAGCTCGTAATCTTTCAACAACTCAAGCCAACGTCTTTGTCGCAGATTTAAGTCTCTTTGAGTCATCAAATTTTTGAGACTTTTGTGATCCGAAAATACATGGCACGTCTCACCAAATAAGTAATGTCGCCATATTTTTAAAGCAATACGATGGCAGCTAGTTCAAGATCATGGGTCGGATAATTTTTCTCATGTGGCTTTAATTGTCTCGACGCATAGGCCACCACTCGACCTCTTGCATCAATACGCAACCCAACCCAAGTAGGGATGCGTCACTATAAATGACAAACTCTTTGCCTGATTCGGGTTGCACTAAAATTGGAGCTTCAGTCAAATAAGTTTTTAGTTGATCAAAACTTTTCTGACATTTCTCCGTCCATTCGAACTTAACATCCTTTTGAAGTAGCTCGTCATTGGTGTGGCTATCATCGAGAACCTTTGACAATCGTCGGTAATAACCGCGAGTCCCAGAATTTCTGAACTTTGGTAATATTTCTTGGAGGCTTCCAGTTAAGTATGGCTGAAATTTTGTTCGGGTCAACTCGAATACCCGATGCGGATACCACATGACCCAAGAAGCTAACCTCTCTTAACCAGAACTCACACTTACTGAACTTAGCATATAACTGCTTATCCCGCAAAATTTGCAACACCAGTCTCAGGTGCTCATCATGTTCGGTCTCATCTCTTGAATAGACCAAGATGTCATCAATGAACACAACTACGAACCGATCCAAATATGGTCTGAAGATCCGATTCATCAAATCCATAAATACCGCAGGGCATTAGTGAGCCCAAATGGCATCACTAAGAACTCGTAGTGACCATATCTCGTCCTGAAGGCAGTTTTGGGTATGTCCGATTCTCGAATTCGCAACTGATAATAGCCCGATCTCAAATCTATTTTTGAGAACTCTGTGGCTCCCTTCAGTTGGTCGAACAAATCATCGATGCGCGGCAACGGATATTTGTTCTTTATCGCCACTTTATTCAGTTGACGATAGTCAATGCACAACCTCATGGTTCCGTCCTTCTTTTTCACGAACAATACTGGTGCACCCCAGGGTGAGAAACTTGGTCGAGCAAAACCTCTATCCGTCAATTCTTGCAACTGAGCTTTCAACTCTTTTAACTCGGTTGGTGCCATACGATACGGAGCTATCGAAATCGGCGTAGTCCCAGGTACAAGCTCAATACCAAACTCTACCTCCCAAACAGGTGGTAAACCCGGTAATCCTTCAGGAAAAACATCCGGGTATTCACAAACCACCGGCACAGATTCGGGTTTCTTGTCTAATTCTTTGTCATCCAGTACATACGCAAGGTATGCTTCGCACCCTTTTCTTACATATTTCTGGGCGAACATTGCTGATATTACAGCTGGCATCCCCTCCAAGTCCGTAGACTCAACTCGGATTACTTCGTTATTTGCGCACCTCGAATTTCTAGGGGACATTACTTACACACTTTGTCGACAAGCACGTAACGACCCAAGGGATTTGACACCCGAATTACGAACTCAGTAGACTCAATAGGTAAAGTCTTACTGGATGCTAAGGTTTCACATATGTAAGAATGAGTAGAACCGGGGTCAATCAAAGCAATTACATTAGTATCAAAGAGAGTAAAAGTACCAGTAATAACATCAGGCGAAGAAGCAACCTCGCGGGCACGTATAGCATAAGCTCTAGCAGGCGCACGAGCCTCGGATCTGGTCGTAGCATCTCTAGATCCTCTCTGACCACCACCAGCATTGCCCGTATTTCCAGATGGTCTACCTCGAGCAGTGGTAGCACCCGGTTTCCCACTCTGATTTCATTCTGTTCAGACAACCTCGGGCAATCTTTAATGAAGTGGTCAACTGATCCGCAGTTGTAACAGGAGCGGTCAGGGAATCTACAACTCCCCGAATGCCATTTACCGCAATATCGACATTTCGTTCTGTCTCGACGTTCATTCCCAACACTGGCGACCGAAGTGCCTCGTGTACCCACAGGGGGTCGATCACGATCTCGTCTAAAAAGGCCCGAAGTGCCTCTCGACCAGCCCACATCATCTCAAAATTTCTTCGATGCCTGTTGAAGAGACTTTCCCGAAGATCTTTTACGAAACTCTCCAGTTCCCTCATCAACTTTTTGTTTTTCTTTTCTAAGCTCTTCGGCTTTACAAGCTCGCTCGACAAGTACTACGAACTCTCGTATTTCAAGAACGCCAACGGACATTTTTATATCTTCATTCAGCCCATCCTCGAAGCGTTTACACATGATAGCCTCGGACGAAACACATTCCCGAGCGTATTTGCTAAGTCTAACAAACTTTCGCTCGTAATCAGTAACCGACATGGAACCTTGCTTAAGCTCAAGAAATTCCTTCTGGTTTTTATCAACAAATCTCTGACTGATATACTTTTTCCGAAACTCAGTTTGGAAAAACTCCCAAGTTACTTGCTCTCGGGGCACAACAGAAGTCAGAGTACTCCACCAATAGTAGGCAGAATCACGTAGCAAGGAGATAGTACACTTTAGGCATTCATCGGGTGTACAAGATAGCTCATCGAGTACCCGGATAGTGTTGTCCAACCAAAATTCAGCTTGCTCGGCATCGTCGCTATCCGTAGCCTTAATTTCAGTAGCCCCCATGTTTTCGGATTCTGTCAACTGGGGGCTTATTTGACCTTATTTGGTCAGTTACCGGAGGTATTGTAGGTGCGGGGGTGGTATTAGTCGGGAATGGAGGTTGTGGAACAGCCGTATTAGTTCGAATGTATTGGTTGAACCAATCATTCATCACGCTATAGAAAGCTTGTCTAGCTTCATCATTCGGGTTACTAGCATTAGGTTGAGAGTCCGCCAACGCTGTCCCTTGTGCGGGAGCAGGCGCCACACTCTCAAGATCATCAGCTACCTCTCGGTCGGGATCGGGATCCATTACTATAAATTAACACATTTGCAAATGTCAGAAATCACCACACTATCCAATAATCACATAAAATGGCATGTATAGCTAGACCCAACGCATTACGGTAGTCGTAGAATCGACTAAACCGTAGCTCTGATACCAATCAAATGTAACACCCCGAACCCGAGACCGACACCGGAGTCGAACACGAGGTGTTAACAGACTTTAAACCCCTTATAAAAAAAAAATTCCCAGACACTGCCAATCTGCGTACTAGTCGCTTTAAAAATCATATCTTGAGTTTCACAACTCGAAAATCAGTTTCGTGATTTTTCCCTGAAACTAGACTCATATGCCCATATATATATTTTTTCTAGAATTTTTGGTCGGGCCAATTAGTACAGTTTATTAGTCAAAGTCTCCCATGTTACAGGGATCGACTACCCTGACCTTTGCGCATTACGACTTGGATATCTCCTTGTACAGGGCTCCAATACTGATGCCGTTTGTTTCTATAGAAACTAGACTCAGAGAGGAATCTATACATATATGGTATGACTCCTAATTATCTCTGGTTAATTTATAGTGAATTTCCAAAGTCGGAACAGGGAATCCAGAAACCGTTCTGGCCCTGTCTCACGAGAACCTGAATATCACTTAACGTACTGTCCGTATGATTGTTTCGTTACTTTCCTATGAAAGTAGATTCATCAAGGTTTGTTTACATAATTTATTCACTATTTAATTCCCTTCCTACTATTTTTAGTGATTTTCCAAATCTACATCACTGCTGCTGTCAGCATCTGCCTTTAAGGTAGACTTTACCTATTTCATGGTTTCCATGATTCAACTAGCCCTTTTTGCATAAATAGCACAATTTATGATAGTGGTTAACCATTCCCATGGCTAATCCTTGTCAAGCATATCCACACCGAATGATTATAACATTATACTCAAACACATATAAGCCATTTTCGCATGGCTATCCAAAATTATACAAGTCCAAAGGGTCCACGACCCACAACAAACGGGTAGTCCTATACATGCCATTTCGAAGTTCAACCAAAATTGTACCAAAAGGGGGCTTTGATAGTGTGGGCGACTTTGACCTCAAGATCCCGAGTCCGATAGCTGGAGAACCCAAATCTATAAAACAGAGGAGCAATGAAACGGAGTAAGCAATTTATGCTTAGTAAGTTTTGAGCAATGAATTCCAGCACAACAAAAGTATAGCATTCATATAGCTAAACGGATAGTTTCATATGCACAAATTTACGATATCGTACTTGCTTCATATTATCAACCCTTATGTACATACACAAAAGATCAACTCAGCCAAAGGCCGGTAGCTCGTTTATCAACTGAGCGAATACTTATTTGTAAGGGCTCAACTAAATTCAAGCACATACGAAACATACCTCAATGTTGGGATGTTTCGAGAGTATTAACTGGAATTTTACAGCAAGTTCATTCATTCCTAAATCACGTACCTTCGGAATTTAACCGGATATAGCTCCTCGTTCAAATGCCTTCGAGACATAGCCCGGTTATAGTAATTCGCACAAATGCCTTCGGGACTTAACCCGGATTTAGTAACTCGCACAAATGCCTTCGGGACTTAACCCGGATTTAGTAACTCGCACAAAGGCCTTCGGGACTTAACCCGGATTTGGTATCTCGCACAAATGCCTTCGGGCTTAGCCCGAAATTAGTATCTCGCACAAATGCCTTCGGATCTTAGTCCGGATATTGTCACTTAGCACAAGCCTTCGGACTTAGCCCGGACAGAATTCAAATAACCATGCACATTTAACAATAAATCATGGCCCATTCATATTTCATTTTCGTTAGCAAAACTCAAACACAAGACATTTATCATTCTTGCAAATTCGGCTCAATAGCCACACAAAGAGCATGATTTTAATTTGCTCAAAACATGATCTAATCACATCATAATTTAAGCTCTTTTACTCAAGAACTTACCTCGGATGTCGTCGAACGATTCCGATGGCTATTCGACCACTTTTTCCTTCCCTTTATCGGATTTATTTCCCCTTTGCTCTTGAGCTTAATTAAACAAATAAATTGATTTAATCATTTGAGCATCGAAAAGAGGAACATAAGGCACTTAGCCCATATTTATACATTAGACTTTAAAGTCACATACATGTGAAATCATGCATCAACTCAACATATTAACCCACACTCCCCTTTAGCCGATTATCCTTACCTAGATATAGGCATCAATATGTTTGCCTCTAACCGAATTCATGCAACGCCAATCCATCTCATGTGGCCGAATATGCATGTCTACTTTGAGGCCAAATTATATTCTTAGTACCACATATAAATGACATACATTTTACTAACTAATGCATTACATATTATAACTCAATATGTATCCATCATTTAGTCCATAACTAAACCACCACCATATATAAACATATACTTTGGGGTGATATATATATGTTTCATACCAATACATCATGTGCATATATATATATACAAGAGCCGAATCACAAGGCTAATTATAGCCATCTCATATATTTTCATCCCATACCCGAATGCACAAGTACATTATAATAGCTTCCAACTTAATTCATCATAAATTTCCCCCTTTTTTTCTTCATGGCCGAATGCTCCTTCTACTTTCACAAAGCATGAATTTCATCATCCAACTTACAAGCTTACAATCTCATGAAGTTTAACCTCATGGTGCCTATCAAACTCTCACTCATTAGCTTCTATCATAAACCTCCAACAACACCAAATAAACATATACTTTGGGGGTCTATGGTAGAACCAAGAAAGGAACTCATAGATATCAAGATGTGAGCAACTGCCATTATTCATCTAAGTTTAGCATGAAACACAATCATCACCCTTATTAATCTTTTATAGCCGAAAACCATACTCACCCCCAAAATCGAAATTTCAACATGGTTTACAAAAATCACTTGATAACTCACTCAATATCAACTAAAATTTCAAAAGCTAGTACAAACTTCCTTACCTTAATAGTGACCTAAGATGACCGATTGCTTCACTCCCTTCTTCTTCCTTTCAATTCGGCCAAGAAGAACCAAAAAACACAACTTGTTTTTCTTTCTTCCTTAGAACATTCGGCCAAGGGGAAATGAAGAAAGATGGACACTTTTTTTTTTTCCTTCTTACTTTCACGGCAATGGGGAGGGGAAGAAACAATTACACACATCCTTTCCTTTTTCCATTTCTTTATTCCCCATACTTCTTATTATATTTTATCCTACATACCTCACTAGGCCAACATGCTCCCAACATGTTTCCACCCATAGCATGGCCGGCCACTACTTATTAGGGGGGGAATTTGACATGCAAGTCCCCCCTTTTTTCCACATGCACTAATAGGTCCTTACGCATTGACCTATCACATTTTAAAATTTTCTCACATAAGTCCTATTGACTTAATTCACATGCAATCGACTAAATCGAAGCTTGAAATTTTCACACATTCATAGTTACATATTCTAGACAATAAATATCACATTCAAACATTTCGGTGACTCGGTTTAACGGTCCCGAAACCACTTCCCGACTAGGGTCAATTTTGGGCTGTCACAGATCGAGGAAAAGAAAAGATTGTGGACTAAATTGCAAAATCTTTATATTTTGGTACCAAGGTAAGTTCATGTGTAAATAATGTAGCATAAATGTTATTTTTAGGTTATTAATGTTAATTATATGATATGCTGATTTTTAATCGTGAAATATTATGCTTTGTGGTTAATGTTGAGTAATATGCAAATTATGTTTACTTCTTGATAAATATGAATTGCTACCGAGTATCGGTTCCGATATTCCATGGAAGACGGCAAATGTGAGATCGAGGGAAAAAGCCCGTTTGAATGTTAGGAATAGATTAGGATACAAGTGACATGTCACTAGGATGGTTGAGCATCCGAACTCGTTGATTTGAGTCCGATTTCACTTATGGATGCGAATGTCCGAACTTGTTGAGTTGAGTCCGAGTTCGTGAAATGTAACTAGGCATCCGAACTCGTTGAGTTGAGTCCGAGTTCACTTATGGATGCGAACGCCCGAGCTCGTTGAGTTGAGTCCGAGTTCACTTATGGGCGGGTTACACGGTAGCTTGATTACATATGAGGCACTTATGTGCAGATTATCCGTGTATCCGAGTTGTATTCCGATGTGTTCAACGGGTGAAATTTCTAGTGAAATGGAAGAACACTTAAGATGCAAGCGACGTTTTGGTAAGTGTTGTGAAATGGACACTTTGGACATGTATGTTCTTAACCCTCGGGTTGAAAATAGATACAACAATGATAAGGTGGTAAGATGATGAATGATGTTTAGAAATGTGATATATGTTTTGGTGATACCATGCTAAAGTTGTTTGGTATATTTGTATTGTTATGTTACTTGTTATTTACATATGAACTTACTAAGCATTTATGCTTACTCCTTCCTTTTCATTCACTGTAGTTTTGAACAAGCCAGCTCGAGAATCGGGACGGGTCGAAGGTTCGATCACACTATCCAAAGGACTTTTATCTTGGTAAATGGCTTGTACAACTACTTAAGTATGACATGTATAGCAATATACTTATTTTGTGTAAATAGTTTTATGATATGGCCATGTTTGGTTGAGAAAATGTTTGATATTGATAAGTCATGGTGATGGCTAATTTAGATCATGTTTGATATCATGGAAGTTTAATAGGTTATCTAGTTCATAAAAATTCATGGAAAGATGAAACTTGCCTTAAAATAGAATATTGTTGCAGTAATGACATGAATTTGAAAAATCGCTAAAAATAGTATAAATGGAAATAAATGATGAGTAAGTTATGAAATTGAATCTTAATGAGTCTATTTTCATATGGATTGAAACAAAACAGGAATATAAATTATATTTTATGAGATATTTAAACTTTTACGAAACAGGGCCAGAGTGATTTTTGGATCCCCTGTTCTGACTTTAAAAATTTATACTAAATTTTAATAAAATAATTATAAGTTGTTATTTATATGTACAGATTCCTTATTGAGTCTAATTTTAATAGAAACAAACCTCATAGTCATTGAAATTTTGTATAGAGATATATCTGATTCGTAATACACAGAGGTCAGAGCAGTCAAACTCTGAAACAGGGGATACTTTAATTAATAAACTGTACTAATTGGACAAATAAAAAATTCTAGAAAAAAATTAGTAAATAGATATATGAGTCTAGATTCAGGGAAAATTTTTGGATCTTGATTTCAGGTTTCATAACTCGAGATATGATTTTTCTTATAACTGTGACGCGAGTAGCTAGAAAGCTGTGAATGTAGAAACAAATGGTTTGAAGTTCTTAAATTGATAAATTATGTTCGGTAACCCCTCAAGCTCGACTCCGGTGATGGTCTCGGGAGTGGGGGCATTACATTTAGTGGTATCAGAGCAGGTTTAGTCAGTTCTCGGACTACGTGTTGTATGTACGGATTTTACTATACATGCCATATGTATGAATTGTGATAGTGTGACGACTTCTGACCTTTTTAAATGATTTTTATATAGTAAATGGATCCCGATCCAGCTGTGGCAGATGAAGTAGAGAGTAATACGCCAGCTCCGGCTGAAGGGGCAGCGCCGACTGAAAACCCACCTCCTACTGTTGGTCAGGGAGGAGGAGAAAGGGATTGGGAAGCCTTTCTCCAAATGATGAGTGCATGGTACACTGAGTTCGTTCGTACGAACCCAAATGTACGACCTCCCCCACCTTCCCCAATTCCTCAACCTATGCCTCCAATGCCTCAAGGAGTGGATATGATAAAATTTCACAGAACCCCCGTTGATAGAATTCCTAAACAAGGGGCTGAAGAATTTAGAGCAAATATTGATGATGATGCAGAGAAAGCAGAGTTCTGGCTTGAAAATTCTGTCCGGGTATTTCATGAATTATCTTGTACACCTAAAGAATGTTTGAAATGTGCTACATCTTTGTTGAGAGATTCAACCTATAATTGGTGGAAGACTTTGATTTCGGTGGTACCGAAAGAGAGGGTAACCTGGGAATTCTTTCAAGAAGAGTTTCGGAAGAAATATATTAGTGAAAGATTTATTGATCAGAAATGTAAAGAGTTTCTTGAGCTGAAGCAAGGTAATATGACAGTCTCAGAATATGAAAGAGAGTTTGTTCGATTGAGTAAGTATGCCAGGGAATATGTTCCTATAGAAGCCAAGATGTGCCGACGATTTGAAGACGGGCTCAACGAAGACATTAAAGTATTTGTCGGGATCCTTGAACTGAAAGAAATGGTAGTCCTAGTTGATCGAGCTTGTAAGGCTGAAGAACTACTTAAAGAGAAGAGGAAGGTAGAGGCTGAGACACGAAATTGGAAGAAAAGGCTAATGAGTAAGGCACCTTCACAGCAACCCGGAAAGTCAAGAAATATGAATCCTCGTTCCCAAGTTTCAGCTGGGCAATCATATGGAAATTTTAAGAAGCAGAATGTGGGTCCTAAATCTCAAAATACTTCTGCAGCCAGTGTAGGGAACTCGAGATTTGTTAAACCCGAGTGCTAGCGGTGTGGTAGAAATCATTTTGGTCCGTGCAGAGCAAATGAATGTTTTCGATGTGGTTCTCCGGATCATTTTATTAGAGACTGCCCAGAGAGAGCTGAGAAAGAAAAATTTCAGAGTGTAAAAGCTAGTGGTGCAAACTCGAGGGGAAGGTATCCGAGAAAAGCTGGAACTTTAATAGGTTATCTAGTTCATAAAAATTCATGGAAAGATGAAACTTGCCTTAAAACAGAATATTGCTGCAGCAATGACATGAATTTGAAAAATCACTAAAAATAGTATAAATGGAAATAAATGATGAGTAAGTTATGAAATTGAATCTTAATGAGTCTATTTTCATATGGATTGAACAAAACAGGAATATAAATTATATTTTATGAGATATTTAAACTTTTACGAAACAGGGCCAGAGTGATTTCTGGATCCCCTATTCTGACTTTAAAAATTTATAATAAATTTTAATAAAATAATTAGAAGTTGTTATTTATATGTATAGATTCCTTATTTAGTCTAGTTTTAATAGAAACAAACCTCATAGTCATTTAAATTTTTTATAGAGATATATCTGATTCGTAATACACAGAGGTCAGAGCAGTCGAACTCTGAAATAGGGGATACTTTAATTAATAAACTGTACTAATTGGACTAATAAAAAATTATATAAAAAAATTAGTAAATAGATATATGAGTCAAGATTAAGGGAAAATTTACAGATCTTCATTTCGAGTTTCGTAACTTGAGATATGATTTTTCTTGTAACTGTGATGCGAGTAGCTAGAAAGCTGTGAATGTAGAAACAAATGGTTTGAAGTTCTTAAATTGATAAATTATGTTCGGTAACCCCTCAAGCTCGACTCCGGTGATGGTCTCGGGCGTGGGGGCGTTACATTTAGTGGTATACAGTACATATAAATCAATAATTATTCAATTATTTATCATTTTCTGCTCTTTCGAGCTATGAACAGTAAGCTCCTCTTGAGCTGATAGACAATAAGCTCTATTGAGCTGAAACAGTAAACTCTGACAAGCTAAATCAGTAAGCTCATACGAGCTTAGAACAGTAAGCTCTTACGAGCTGATATATAGGTAAGCTCATATGAGCTGCTGTGAGTTCGCAACACATGTAGGATCTCGACCAAAACGGTAACCCTAGTGACATGTCACTCGTATCCTACGAATTCTTATAGTTCAAACGGGACTCGGTAAACTTCAAAGTATATTGATACATCATTAGTATTCCAAGTATATCAATTACTCAATTATACACGTTCATTATAAATAAATCCAATTATTTTAAAAGTTTAATTCTACTCATACGAACTTACCTCGTATCGTTTGGATAACAACTATCGGCTAATCGTCAACTTTTTCTTTTACCCGATCTAAACTCGATCTCGGCTTAGCTTGATCTATATATTATCAAATTCAGTACATTTAGTATTCAATTTATTCAATTTAGCCCATAATTCATTTTTTGGCAATTTTACACATTTTCCCCTAAACTATTACAATATTTATAATTTAGTCCTTTTCACATAAAATTGCACATTCATGCAATTTAGTTCAATTACATGCTAGTTGAATTTCATAAGGACTCCTAGTGGCCCATATCTTTCATTATTTCACACTTTTAATATAACACCCCTCACCCGTACCCGAGGCTTGGACAGGGTACGAGGCATTACCGAACATGCATACAAATGTTCAAGCAAAAATGGGCTATAAAATTTCTTTCAATTCAAAAGTCATTCAAACATATGCAAAACGTCCCTTGTATGGACCTATGAGGTCCAAAACATACAGTGGAAATAGTTCGAGACAAAACGAAAACTTTAGAAAAACTTGGGAAATTTTCTTAAATACAGAGCCACACGCCCGTGTCCTCAGGCCTTGTAACTCTCTACCTATGACATCAGCACCAAAATAAGGTCACACGTCTGTGTCACATGCCCGTGTAACTAGGCCGTGTGGCCAAAAGAAATTAAATGATTTTTCATAAAATGGTGCAGACTTTACACGGCCAGAGTACACGCCCACGTGGTTAGGCCGTGTCTCTCACACGGCTAAGACACACTCCCGTGTCTTAGCCCGTGTGTTTACTACTGGGTATTCAGACTTGTAAAATTTAGGTGCAGATGACACACGATTGAACAACACACCTATAGGGCAAACCGTGTGTCACACACGGCCTAGACACATGCCCGTGTGTCTACCCGTGTGAACAAATTCTAGGCTATTTTCCAACCTTTTTGTCACCCTTCAAGACTTACTCATTTATACATGTTCTCAGCATACAACAAATCACATTTAAATTACTCTAATATCCAAATCCATGATTAAATTATATCCCTAATGCCTCCATGCACTATCTCAAATTTTACATGCATTTCTTAATCTTTTCATACCAATCCATGATTAAATTTATTTTTATAAACCTCTCAGTTTATGTGCTCGCCATTCATCTAGCTCCTCTATTTGAAGCCTTCGTTCCTCATGGGTGTCTTTGTTCTCTACATGATCATAGCGTACTGTCTCCGTTGTCTTGGTTCGAGGAGGTTCCTGCAAGGACAATTGAATATTAGTTTTATCATCGACAGGTTTTATAGCATTATCTCGAGTTTTAGAGGTTTTGACTGAGTCGCGTGCTTGGAGAGTTACTGCGTCGTCACTTGTACGAAGTGTTAGCTCTCCTGTGCCTACATTAATAATGGTTCTGGCAGTTGCTAAAAAGGGTCGTCCTAAAATTAAAGGTACCTCGTTATCCTTATCCATATCTAAGACAACAAAGTCTACTGGGTAAATAAATTTATCAATTTTAATGAGAACATCTTCAATAATACCCTTAGGAAATCTAACTGTTTTGTTAGCCAATTGTATGCTCATCCTAGTCTGTTTGGGTTTACCGAGACCTAGTCGTTTAAACATTTTATACGGCATAACATTTATACTTGCCCCTAGATCAGCTAAAGCATTATTCACAGATAAACTACCAATTAAGCAAAGAATTGTAAAACTCCCTAGATCTTTCAATTTGTTAGGTAGATTATTCTTTAGAATAGTGAGCAGACTGCATTGAGTTCCACATGCGATGTGGCGTCTAATTTTCTTTTATTGGTCAGAAGTTCCTTTAAGAATTTTTCTGAGTTGGGAATCTGTGAAAGAACTTCAATAACGGGTAAGTTAATATGTAATTTCTTTAAGAGTTTGACAAACTTACCAAATTGTTCTTCTGTTCTATCTTTCGTCATCGCTTTAGGATATGGCACACGAGGTTCATAATTCATACTTACCTGCTTAGGATCATCATCGTTTACCTCTTCTCGACCTTTTTTCATCGCGTTGTCTTGCTGTAATTCTGGCTCAGGTGCAATGATTCATTCTTTATCTTGAGTACTAATTGCATTGAGGTGTTCCCTCGAATTAGGTTCAGTATTACTTGGTAAGCTACCTTATGGTCATTCAGAGATTAGTTTGGATAGCTGGCCTATTTGAGTTTCGAGTCCTTGGATTGATGCTTGTTGATTCTTAAGTGCTGTCTCAGTATTTTGGAAACAGGTTTCTGACACCGAGATGAATTTAGAAAACATCTCTTCGAGTCCTTTATAACATGCCATTCTAACTTTTATACTAAACTTAATTACTCAAAACTTACTAAATTTATCACATACCTTAGGGCTTATACTTCTAGTTCGCACATGATATATGCATATCATAAAATTCATTGCATCATTCGAAAAAGGCACATAGCAAAATCAACAAGTACATTTCACATAGCATATCATATTCGTAATTCACTCTTTTCTCAATTTTGACACATCATAAGCATGTTCCAATCCTCTCAATACCATCTGCTACAGCTCGATCAGGATCAAAATTTATTATTATACGAAAAACACATTTTAACTATCAGAAATCATCACACTATCATTTTATCACTTTATGGCATGTATAGCTAGACTCATATGTGCTACGTTAGTCCTAGAATCGACTAAACCGTAGCTCTAATACCAATAAAATGTAACACCTCTATCCCGTAACCGTCGCCGGAATAGGTAAGGGGCATTACCGGACTTGTAACTCGTGTCAGAACAGTAAAATTTTGAACTTTTTCTTGAAATAAAGATCATTCATTTAAATAAGTACTAAGCACAGCCAGGGATAAAATTTAAACTTCTCTAAGTAAACATTCAAAAGATGCCATTTTCGCATGGCTTATATACATTAACCAAAATATTCTTCCGCCACTAGTCTATTCTATACATGCCATAAGATAATCCAAAACATAGCAGTACCAAGCAGTGGATAGTGATAGTGTGAGAAGTTGCTGACGATCCCCGAGCAAAAGGCCAAATTCAACAATCTATAAACCAGAGAAACATAACAAAAGAGTAAGCTTTTATAAGCTTAGTAAGTCTTAAGCAAATTTAAAAAAAAAAACTCTTGAACTCAAATATAACCAATTTGTTTATTTGATTCATATATATAACATTTCATTTCATATCTATAGTTACCCTCATCGGTCAAGTCAAAATGTATATCTCCCAATATCCTATAATATTTCTCCATAACTTTATACCCACATATTCATATGGCATTTTCATATTTGCTTTCCACTTTACAATCATGATGTAATTCTGATGGGTCTAACATGTACAAGTATTTATCACATACCTGACCAACCAAATTAAAGTCGATCTTACGAATTCTCATATAACCTCTTTCTAGGTATACTGCCCTTTTTGGCTGAATATACACAATTACGTAATACACAGATAGCAGATAAATTCTCACTTGATAGTGATCTCTTATAAACATAGGTACATTACATATTTTCACCTAAGTTTTCACATTGACAAAATGCGCAATAATCATAAAAATAGTCTTATTGTTTTACTCACATATGCATCACATAACGACCTTGTGATTTAATTCAAATCAAGCTTAAATATAAGCTCAGAATACATACTTGTCCAACTTAACGCATTGAACGTATTTATTAACAATTGTTACTATGAAGTCATATAATCTTACGCTTTACTCGAATCATCAACGAGACCTTTAGCTCGAATAATCCCCACACGTAGTCATCGGGTCTTACCAGGAATATATTTCCAAGTTTCATGTACATTTAATCCCACGTTACAACATTAACATCGACTATCATATTTGTAATTCATTTGCCTCATCAAATATCTACTAATACACACCTTTCACAATTTGTTATTCGGCCACAATATATATACACATCTCATACATATTTCACAATAGCCATTTGGCTTTACCACATATGCATGGCTCATACATATTTCACATTAGCCATTCGGCTTTACCACATATATATATCTCATACATATTTTACATTAGCCATTCGACTTTACCACATATATATATCTTGTACATCAATTTCATCGTAACAAAATTGACTAGGTACACTAGTCATTTACGGCTTATAGCCTCACTTTAATACAGATTCAGTACTTTGATTAAAATTTTAATTGATAGTTTATAAGCAACTCAAACAGTTTTATCAATGTTTATTACTTAATCACAAATTCACTCAATCTATTTTTCCCGAGCAATAGTCATTAAATTATTCGTAACTGGAGCTACAAAACTCAAAATGAAGTGCCGTTAATTTTCCTTAAAAATAGACTCATACATATTTTATCCATAAAATGTTTAGAATTTTTTGGTTTGGCCAATCAATACCAGATTTTTCTTAAAGTTTCCCCTATATCACTGTTTGACTATATTGACCACTCTTCACTACGAATCAAATTCCTCATTGTACAGAATTTAAAATATGTTCTTGTTTATTTCATTTGAAACTAGACTCATCAAGGAGTCTAAGCATATAAATTTTGTCTTATAAAAATTTTTGTACAATTTATAATTGTTTTCTAAAAATAGAACAGGGGATTTTGGAGTCATTTTGACACTGTCTCACACAACTTTAAATATCTCATTATCATCAATTCCTTTGCTTACACAGTTTCTTTTATAAGAAACTAGACTCATTAAGATTTAATTACATAATTTATTCAGCCCCTAATTCAACTCCAACAATTTATGGTGATTTTCTAAATTCACGTTACTGCTGCTGTCCTAAGCAGAGTTATTACAATTTATTCTTAAATTTCCAAAGTTCAAACACTTAAGAACTTACCTTGAATTTGATCGACTTAGTACAAATCGGCTATTCAACTACTTTCTCTTTTCCCCTATCCGAAGTTTGTGTCCTTTGTTCTTGAGCTTAGAAATTGGCCTCCAAAAGACCGAACATTCCCAAGTCACTTTCCCCTTTTTCTTTCTTTAGTTTCGGCTAGAACCCCAAAACAATGACGTCTCCCCTATGTTCTTATCACTCACTATCTTTTATTATAATCATTTTACTTAATACAAAATACATATACACATAAATTAAGTGCAATCATGGTCGGCCACTAAAATTAAAATGGTGCATCTGACATGGAAATCCCATCTTTTAAATCATGCAAATATTTGGCCCTTTTAATTAACCTCATACATTTTCAATGTTTCACATATAAGCCCCTTTAATAAAATTCACATCTAAATGACAAAATCAATACACCAAAATTTCACACATGTAATTTCACATATAATAGACATGAAATTTAACATTTAATTATTTTTGCGGCTCGGTTTAGTGGTTCCAAAACCACTTCTCGACTAGGGTCAGATTAGGAATGTTACAACACTCCCCCTCTTCAGGGATTTTCGTCCCCGAAAATCTTACTAATGAATAAGTTCAGATATTGTTCTCTCATTGAATTATGTCTATGTAAACATTAGCTCATCAATGACAATTGTAATTCATTACGGATTTCACATTGATCTATAACATCATTTGTTTATCTTAAAACAAATACATAACATCAACTGACATATTCATAACCCACATTTTCAATCATGTATAAGTTGTATCATGGCCGAAAGTACACATATTCTCAGACATCCCAATGAATATCCTTTACAACTTTATCATATCTAAATATTCAACTTAACTTATTTCCAAAAGAATATCAACTTCCACGTACCTGAACATTTAGTTCATTTAATTCATTTAATCATAGTTAAAATTACCAGTATACAGTCGAATAGGCATAAAGCATCACACAAGTGATGCCAGTGTCCTAGATGCGGTCTTACTCACTATCACAGATCAATGCCGTCGTCCTAGACGAGGTCTTACATGAAACAAAATCCGCACACACAGTGCCCACTGACAGATCTCGCACACATAGTGCTCAGTTGAAGAACTCGCACACATAAATCCTCATATTCATTCGTTCTTATTCATTAAAGTAACTTAACCAAGTCTATAAAACATCATATATGTACACTTTTAACGTATCTTTTCATTTAATTTGAATTCATATAGTGAAGAACACTAAACTTGCTCGAATCACTGGCATTAAGCCTGCTAGGCTTGAAGGCCCGAATACACATCACCAGTACAAGACCTGCGGAACTTTAACCCATAAATAATTTCAGCACAAAGGTCTTCGGACCTCAAGTCCAGATTTTGTCCCAGCACGACTGCCTTCGGGGCTTAGCCCGGATACATCACCAGCACGAATGCTCTTCGGGACTTAGCCCGGATATAACACCAGCACGAATGCTCTTCGGGACTTAGCCCGGATATAACATACTGAACTTTTATGCATATTTATCCATCAAGTATACATTTCACTAATTTATCACATTGGCATTTCATTTGCTTTATTCGTATACAAGCACATAATGTATAATTTCATTTGACATTCGATCTATATATACAAGGATCACATATCCACCTAATTCTCACAGTTTATTTTCTAATGATCATTCGGATACATGCTTTATACACAACTATCTCGTAAACAAATTTGAGTAAAGTAAGATCAATGGGCCATGATTCATATATCATACCTTTATAACATGCCATTCTAACTTTTATACTAAACTTAATTACTCAAAACATACTAAATTTATCACATACCTTAGGGCTTATACTTCTAGTTCGCACATGATATATGCATATCATAAAATTCATTGCATCATTCGAAAAAGGCACATAGCAAAATCAACAAGTACATTTCACATAGCATATCATATTCGTAATTCACTCTTTTCTCAATTTTGACACATCATAAGCATGTTCCAATCCTCTCAATACCATCTGCTACAGCTCGATCAGGATCAAATTTTATTATTATACGAAAAACACATTTTAACTGTCAGAAATCATAACACTATCATTTTATCACTTTATGGCATGTATAGCTAGACTCACACGTGCTATGTTAGTCCTAGAATCGACTAAACCGTAGCTCTGATACCAATAAAATGTAACACCCCTATCCCGTAACCGTCGCTGGAATAGGTAAGGGGCATTACCGGACTTGTAACTCATGTCAGAACAGTAAAATTTTGAACTTTTTCTTGAAAGAAAGATCATTCATTTAAATAAGTACTAAGCACAGCCAGGGATAAAATTTAAACTTCTCTAAGTAAACATTCGAAAGATGCCATTTTCGCATGGCTTATATACATTAACCAAAATATTCTTTCGCCACTAGTCTATTCTATACATGCCATAAGATAATCCAAAACATAGCAGTACCAAGCAGTGGATAGTGATAGTGTGACAAGTTGCTGACGATCCCCGAGCAAAAGGCCAAATTCAACAATCTATAAAACAGAGAAACATAACAACAGAGTAAGCTTTTATAAGCTTAGTAAGTCTTAAGCAAATTAAAAAAAAAAAACTCTTGAACTCAAATATAACCAATTTGTTTATTTGATTCATATATATAACATTTCATTTCATATCTATAGTTATCCTCATCGGTCAAGTCAAAATGTATATCTCCCAATATCCTATAATATTTCTCCATTACTGTATACCCACATATTCATATGGCATTTTCATATTTGCTTTCCACTTTACAATCATGATTTAATTCTGATGGGTCTAACATGTACAAGTATTTATCACCTACCTGACCAACCAAATTAAAGTCGATCTTACGAATTCTCATATAACCTCTTTCTAGGTATACTGCCCTTTTTGGCCGAATATACACAATTACGTAATACACAATAAGTAGATAAATTCTCACTTGATAGTGATCTCTTATAAACATAGGTACATTACATATTTTCACCTAACTTTTCACATTGACCAAATGCGCAATAATCATAGAAACAGTCTTATTGTTTACTCACATATGCATCGCATAACGACCTTGTGATTTAATTCAAATCAAGCTTAAATATAAGCTCAGAATACATACCTGTCCAACTTAACGCATTGAACGTATTTATTAACAATTGTTACTGTGAAGTCATATAATCTTACGCTTTACTCGAATCCTCAGCGAGACCTTTAGCTCGGATAATCCCCATACGTAGTCATCGGGTCTTACCCGGACATAATCTCCACACGTAGTCATCGGGTCTTACCAGGAATATATTTCCAAGTTTCATGCACATTTAATCCCATGTTACAACATTCACATCGACTATCATATTTGTATTTCATTTGCCTCATCAAATATCTACTAATACACACCTTTCACAATTTGTTATTCGGCCACAATATATATACACATCTCATACATATTTCACATTAGCCATTTGGCTTTACCACAAATGCATGGCTCATACATATTTCACATTAGCCATTCGGCTTTACCACATATATATATCTCATACATATTTTACATTAGCCATTTGGCTTCACCACATATATATATCTTGTACATCAATTTCATCATAACAAAATTGACTAGGTACAATAGTCATTTACGACTTATAGCCTCAATTTAATACGGATTCGGTACTTTGATTAAAATTTTAATTGATAGTTTATAAACAACTCAAAAAGTTTTATCAATGTTTATTACTTAATCACAAATTCACTACAAGCTATTTTTCCCGAGCAATAGTCATTAAATTATTCGTAACTGGAGCTACAAAACTCAAAATGAAGTGCCGTTAATTTTCCCTAAAAACAGACTCATACATATTTTATCCATAAAATGTTTAGAATTTTTGGTTTGGCCAATCAATACAAGATTTTTCTTAAAGTTTCCCCTGTGTCACTGTTTGACTATACTGACCACTCTTCACTACGAATCAAATTCCTCATTATACAGAATTTAAAATATGTTCTTGTTTATTTCATTTGAAAATAGACTCATTAAGGAGTCTAAGCATATAAAGTTTGTCTGATAAAAATTTTTGTACAATTTATAATTGTTTTCTAAAAATAGAACAGGGGATTTTGGAGTCATTCTGACACTGTCGCACACAACTTTAAATATCTTATTATAAACAATTCATTTGCTTACACAGTTTCTTTTATAAGAAACTAGACTCATTAAGCTTTAATTACATAATTTATTCAGCCCCTAATTCAACTCCAACAATTTATGGTGATTTTCTAAATTCACGTTACTGCTGCTGTCCTAAGCAGAGTTATTACAATTTATTCTTAAATTTCCAAAGTTCAAACACTTAAGAACTTACCTTGAATTTGATCGACTTAGTACAAATCGGCTATTCAACTACTTTCTCTTTTCCCCTATCCGAAGTTGGTGTCCTTTGTTCTTGAGATTAGAAATTGGCCTCCAAATGACAGAACATTCCCAAGTCACTTTCCCCTTTTTCTTTCTTTAGTTTCGGCTAGAAGCCCAAAACAATAAAGTCTCCCCTATGTTCTTATCACTCACTATCTTTTATTATAATCCTTTTACTTAATACAAAATACATATACACATAAATTAAGTAAATTCATGGTCAGCCACTAAAATTAAAATGGTGCATTTGACATGCAAATCCCATCTTTTAAATCATGCAAATATTTGGCCTTTTTAATTAACCTCATACATTTTCAATGTTTCACATATAAGCCCCTTTAATAAAATTCACATCTAAATGACAAAATCAATACACAAAAATTTCACACATGTAATTTCACATATAATAGACATGAAATTTAACATTTAATTATTTTTGCGGCTCGGTTTAGTGGTCCCAAGACCACTTCTCGACTAGGGTCAGATTAGGGATGTTACAACACTCCCTCCCTTCAGGGATTTTCGTCCCCGAAAATCTTACTAATGAATAAGTTCAGATATCGTTCTCTCATTGAATTATGTCTATGTAAACATTAGCTCATCAATGACAATTGTAATTCATTACGGATTTCACATTGATCTATAACATCATTTGTTTATCTTAAAACAAATACATAACATCAACTGACATATTCATAACCCACATTTTCATTCATGTATAAGTTGTATCATGGCCGAAAGTACACATATTCTCAGACATCCCAATGAATATCCTTTACAACTTTATCATATCTAAATATTCAACTTAACTTATTTCCAAAAGAATATCAACTTCCACGTACCTGAACATTTAGTTCATTTAATTCATTTAATCATAGTTAAAATTACCAGTATACAGTCGAATAGGCATAAAGCATCACACAAGTGATGCCAGTGTCCTAGATGCGGTCTTACTCACTATCACAGATCAATGCCGTCATCCTAGACGAGGTCTTACATGAAACAAAATCCGCACACACAGTGCCCACTGACCGATCTCGCACACATAGTGCTCGGTTGAAGAACTCGCACACATAAATCCTCATATTCATTCGTTCTTATTCATTAAAGTAACTTAACCAAGTCTATAAAACATCATATATGTACACTTTTAACGTATCTTTTCATTTAATTTGAATTCATATAGTGAAGAACACTAAACTTGCTCGAATCACTGGCATTAAGCCTGCTAGGCTTGAAGGCCCGAATACACATCACCAGTACAAGACCTGCGGAACTTTAACCCATAAATAATTTTAGCACAAAGGTCTTCGGACCTCAAGTGCAGATTTTGTCCCAGCACGACTGCCTTCGGGGCTTAGCCCGGATACATCACCAGCACGAATGCTCTTCGGGACTTAGCCCGGATATAACACCAGCACGAATGCTCTTCGGGACTTAGCCCGGATATAACATACTGAACTTTTATGCATATTTATCCATCAAGTATACATTTCACTAATTTATCACATTGGCATTTCATTTGCTTTATTCGTATACAAGCACATAATGTATAATTTCATTTGACATTCGATCTATATATACAAGGATCACATATCCACCTAATTCTCACAGTTTATTTTCTAATGATCATTCGGATACATGCTTTATACACAACTATCTCGTAAACAAATTTGAGTAAAGTAAGATCAATGGGCCATGAATCATATATCATACCTTTATAACATGCCATTCTAACTTTTATACTAAACTTAATTACTCAAAACTTACTAAATTTATCACATACCATAGGGCTTATACTTCTAGTTGGCACATGATATATGATTCATTGCATCATTCGAAAAAGGCACATAGCAAAATCAACAAGTACATTTCACATCATTTGTTTATTTGATTCATATATATAACATTTGTTTATTTGATTCATATATGATTCATAAAATTCATTGCATCATTCGAAAAAGGCATATAACCAATTTGTTTATTTGATTCATATGTATAACATTTCATTTCATATCTATAGTTACCCTCATCGGTCAAGTCAAAATGTATATCTCCCAATATCCTATAATATTTCTCCATAACTTTATACCCACATATTCATATGGCATTTTCATATTTGCTTTCCACTTTACAATCATGATGTAATTCTGATGGGTCTAACATGTACAAGTATTTATCACATACCTGACCAACCAAATTAAAGTCGATCTTACGAATTCTCATATAACCTCTTTCTAGGTATACTGCCCTTTTTGGCTGAATATACACAATTACGTAATACACAGATAGCAGATAAATTCTCACTTGATACTGATCTCTTATAAACATAGGTACATTACATATTTTCACCTAACTTTTCACATTGACAAAATGCGCAATAATCATAAAAATAGTCTTATTGTTTTACTCACATATGCATCACATAACGACCTTGTGATTTAATTCAAATCAAGCTTAAATATAAGCTCAGAATACATACCTGTCCAACTTAACGCATTGAACGTATTTATTAACAATTGTTACTGTGAAGTCATATAATCTTACGCTTTACTCGAATCATCAACGAGACCTTTAGCTCGAATAATCCCCACACGTAGTCATCGGGTCTTACCAGGAATATATTTCCAAGTTTCATGTACATTTAATCCCATGTTACAACATTAACATCGACTATCATATTTGTAATTCATTTGCCTCATCAAATATCTACTAATACACACCTTTCACAATTTGTTATTCGGCCACAATATATATACACATCTCATACATATTTCACAATAGCCATTTGGCTTTACCACATATGCATGGCTCATACATATTTCACATTAGCCATTCGGCTTTACCACATATATATCACATATATATATCTCATACATATTTTACATTAGCCATTCGGCTTTACCACATATATATATCTTGTACATCAATTTCATCATAACAAAATTGACTAGGTACACTAGTCATTTACGGCTTATAGCCTCACTTTAATACAGATTTGGTACTTTGATTAAAATTTTAATTGATAGTTTATAAGCAACTCAAACAGTTTTATCAATGTTTATTACTTAATCACAAATTCACTACAAGCTATTTTTCCCGAGCAATAGTCATTAAATTATTCGTAACTGGAGCTACAAAACTCAAAATGAAGTGCCGTTAATTTTCCTTAAAAATAGACACATACATATTTTATCCATAAAATGTTTAGAATTTTTTGGTTTGGCCAATCAATACCAGATTTTTCTTAAAGTTTCCCCTATATCACTGTTTGACTATATTGACCACTCTTCACTACGAATCAAATTCCTCATTGTACAGAATTTAAAATATGTTCTTGTTTATTTCATTTGAAACTAGACTCATCAAGGAGTCTAAGCATATAAATTTTGTCTTATAAAAATTTTTGTACAATTTATAATTGTTTTCTAAAAATAGAACAGGGGATTTTGGAGTCATTCTGACACTGTCTCACACAACTTTAAATATCTCATTATCAACAATTCCTTTGCTTACACAGTTTCTTTTATAAGAAACTAGACTCATTAAGATTTAATTACATAATTTATTCAGCCCCTAATTCAACTCCAACAATTTATGGTGATTTTCTAAATTCACGTTACTGCTGCTGTCCTAAGCAGAGTTATTACAATTTATTCTTAAATTTCCAAAGTTCAAACACTTAAGAACTTACCTTGAATTTGATCGACTTAGTACAAATCGGCTATTCAACTACTTTCTCTTTTCCCCTATCCGAAGTTTGTGTCCTTTGTTCTTGAGCTTAGAAATTGGCCTCCAAAAGACCGAACATTCCCAAGTCACTTTCCCCTTTTTCTTTCTTTAGTTTCGGCTAGAACCCAAAAAACAATGAAGTCTCCCCTATGTTCTTATCACTCACTATCTTTTATTATAATCATTTTACTTAATACAAAATACATATACACATAAATTAAGTGCAATCATGGTCGGCCACTAAAATTAAAATGGTGCATTTGACATGCAAATCCCATCTTTTAAATCATGCAAATATTTGGCCCTTTTAATTAACCTCATACATTTTCAATGTTTCACATATAAGCCCCTTTAATAAAATTCACATCTAAATGACAAAATCAATACACCAAAATTTCACACATGTAATTTCACATATAATAGACATGAAATTTAACATTTAATTATTTTTGCGGCTCGGTTTAGTGGTTCCAAAACCACTTCTCGACTAGGGTTAGATTAGGGATGTTACAACACTCCCTGTAACACCCCGTACCCGAGACCGTTACCGGAGTCGGACACGAGGGGTTCACAGACTAAATTCGCTTACTATCGCAGTCCATTTTAAAAATTTCCAGGCAGTTGGCTTACTGCGTCACTGTCACCTTAAAAATCATATCTTGAGTTTCACAACTCGAAAATCAGTTTCGTAATTTTTTTCCTGAAACTAGACTCATATGCCCATCTACATATTTTTTTCTAGAATATTTGGTCGGGCCAATTAGTACAGTTTATTCGTTAAATTCTCCCCTGTTACAGGGTGCGACTACACTGACCTTCATGCATTACGATTTGGATATCTCCCTGCACAGAGTTTCAATACTGATTCCGTTTGTTTCTATAGAAACTAGACTCAGAGAGGAATCTATACATATATGGCATGTCTCCTAATTATCTCTGGTTAATTTATAATGAATTTCCAAAGTCGGAACAGGGAATCCAGAAACCGTTCTGGCCCTGTCTCACGAGAACCTGAATATCTCTTAACATACTGTCCATATGATCGTTTCGTTACTTTCCTATGAAAATAGATTCATCAAGGTTCGCTTACATAATTTATTCACTATTTAATTCCATTCCTACTATTTTTAGTGAATTTCCAAATGTACATCACTGCTGCTGTCAGCATCTGCCTTTAAGGTAGACTTTACCTATTTCATAGTTTCCATGATTCAACTAGCCCTTTTAGCATAAATAGCACAATTTATGATAGTGATTAACCATTCCCATGGCCAATCCTTGTCAAGCATATCCACACCAAATGATTATAACATTATACTCAAACATATATAAGCCATTTTCGCATGGCTAACCAAAATTATACAAGTCCAAAGGGTCCATGACCCACAACAAACGGGTAGTCCTATACATGCCATTTCGAAGTTCAACCAAAATTGTACCAAAAGGGGGCTTTGATAGTGTGGGCGACTTCGACTTCAAGATCCCGAGTCCGATAGCTGGAGAACCAAAATCTATAAAATAGAGGATCAAAGAAACGGAGTAAGCAATTTATGCTTAGTAAGTTTTGAGCAAGGAATTCCAGCACAGCAAAAGTATAGCATTCATATAGCTAAACGAATAATTTCATATGCACAAATTTTTGATATCATACTTGCTTCACATTACCAACCCTTATGTACATACACAAAAGATCAACTTAGCCAAAGGCCGGTAGCTCGTTTATAAACTGAGCGAATACTTATTTGTAAGGGCTCAACTAAATTCAAGCACATACGAAACATACCTCAATGTTGGGATGTTTCTAGAGTATTTACTGAAACTTTTACAGCAAGATCATTCATTCCCAAATCACGTACCTTCGGAATTTAACCGGATATAGCTACTCGTTCAAATGCCTTCGGGACATAGCCCGGTTATAGTAACTCGCACAATTGCCTTCGGGACTTAACCCGGATTTAGTAACTCGCACAAATGCCTTCGGGCTTAGCCCGGAATTAGTATCTCGCACAAATGCCTTCGGATCTTAGTCCGGATATGGTCACTTAGCACAAAGCCTTCGGGACTTAGCCCGGACATCATTCAAATAACCATGCACATTTAACAGTAAATCATGGCACATTCGTATTTCATTTTCGTTAACAAAACTCAAACACAAGACACTTATCATTCTTGCAATTTCGGCTCAATAGCCACACACAAAGAGCATGATTTTGATTTGCTTAAAACATGATCTAATCAAATCATAATTTAAGCTCTATTACTCAAGAACTTACCTCGGGTGTTGTCGAACGATTCCGATAGCTATTCGACCACTTTTTCCTTCCCTTTATCGGATTTAGTTCCCCTTTGCTCTTGAGCTTAATTAAACAAATAAATTGATTTAATCATTTGAGCATCGGAAAGAGGAACACAAGGCACTTAGCCCATATTTATACATTAGACATTAAAGTCACATATGTACGGAATCATGAATCAAACTCAAAAATTTAGCTAATTTTCCCCCTTGGCCGAATTTTCTAAGCCAAGACAAAAGCATCAATATGCTTGCCTCCAACCGAATACATGCAACACCAAATCTTCTTCCTATGGCCGAATATGCATGTCTATGTTGGGGCCGATTATATGCTTAATACTTCCTACAAGTATGGTTACTTGTATTGATTATAAATATCATCTTGTTTCAAGTTGAAAACTTGGCTAATACACACATATATACACTAGTAAAGCATCCTCTCCCTTTCCATCAATTTAACACATGCATTGCTCATTAACATACAAAAGTTATATTCGGCCTTAGCACACAACTTGCTAGCTGATTCTTCCCCATCTAGCAACCAATGCACATATGTGCTCACTCAAAAATGCTAAAAATGAGATTCAAGAATCATCAATCCACCATCACATGCATCATTAACAAGCTTCATATTTAGCATGCAATGGCATTAACACAAAATCCACCTAGGCCGAATATCATCCCCATGACATAGCAAGGATTTGAACCATGGGCTAATTAGAACTCAAGCTAGCAACTAAAAACATGCATGAATCTCATGGCACAACCTCAAACATACCTTAATCTAGATATAAGTATGGCCAAACCTCCTCCTAATCCTCTTCCAAATCAAACATGAAGCAAGAACTCCTTCCTCCTTCCTTAGAATTTTCGGCCAAATGAAGATGAAAAAGGATGAACAAAATTTTCTCCTTTCTTTTCTTTAACTCACGGCAATGGGGGGGAAAGACAACCACACACATTTTTTTTTCTTTCCATCATATTCCCTTTCATTATTTTATGCCCATGCTCCTTATTTTATTTTTCCTAGCATACCTCACTAACATAACATGTTTGTGACATGTTTCCACTCATGATGCACTAACACAACATGTCTATGACATGTCTTGCCCATCACACTTGGTCTACCATGCTTGTCATGGCCGGCCACTACTCATTAGGGGGGAATTTGACATGCAAGTCCCCCCCTTTTTCCACATGCACTAATAGGTCCTTACGCATTGACCTATCACATTTTAAAATTTTCTCACATAAGTCCTATTTGATGAAATTCACTTACAATCGACTAAATCGAAGCTTGAAATTTTCACACATTCATAATTACATATTCTAGACAATAAATATCACATTCAAACATTTCGGTGACTCGGTTTAGCGGTCCCGAAACCACTTCCCGACTAGGGTCAATTTTGGGCTGTCACAACTCTCCCCCACTTAAGAAATTTTCTTCCTCGAAAATCTTACCGGTAAATAGGTTTGGGTATCGTTCTTTCATCGAGCTCTCGGTTTCCCAAGTAGCTTCCTCAATCCAGTGTTTGAGCCATAACACCTTAACTAACGGAACCCTTTTGTTTCGCAACTCTTTCACTTCACGAGCTAGGATACGAATCGGTTCTTCTTCATAACTCAAGTCAGATTGAATTTCAACTTCTGAGGGATTAATCACATGCGACGGATCGAATCTATAACGTCGAAGCATAGAAACATGAAAGACATCATGAATCTTTTCAAGTTCAGGGGGCAAAATCAATCTATACGCAACCGGACCAACTCGTTCGGAGATTTCGTACGGCCCAATGAATCTCGGGCTCAACTTGCCCTTACGGCCAAATCTGAGTACATTTTTCCAAGGCGAGACTTTAAGAAACACTTTATCTCCCACCTGATATTCAATGTCTTTTCGTTTCAAATCCGCATACGATTTTTGACGATCTGTGGCTGCTTTCAGACTTTCACGGATTACCTTTACTTTCTGTTCGGCATCCTTAATCAAATCAACTCCGAAAATTTTACTTTCACCGAGCTCGGTCCAAAACAATGGTGTACGGCATTTACGACCGTACAAAGCCTCGTAAGGTGCCATCTTAATACTTGATTGAAAACTATTGTTGTAAGTGAATTCAATCAAAGGTAAATACCGTTCCCATGAACTACTGAACTCGAGGATGCAACATCTCAACATATCCTCAAGTATCTAAATTATCCGCTCGGATTGACCATCGGTTTGGGGGTGAAAAGCAGTGCTAAAATGCAGCTTGGTACCCAAAGCTTCTTGCAATTTCTTCCAAAACCGTGAGGTGAATCTTGGATCTCTATCTGACACGATAGAAATAGGTACCCCGTGTAATCTCACAATTTGAGAAACATACAATTCAGCTAGTTTATCCAATGAAAAATCCGTACGCACGGGGATAAAGTGAGCCGACTTAGTCAGTCTATCAACAACAACCCAAATCGCATCCTTCTTACTTGCTGACAATGGCAGTCCAGACACAAAGTCCATTGTGACTCGATCCCATTTCCACTCGGGTATCATGATCGGCTGAAGTAATCCTGAAGGCACTTGATGTTCCGCTTTCACTTGTTGACATATTAAACATCTCGAAACAAAGTCGGAGATGTCTCGTTTCATACCATGCCACCATTTCGGTGACTAAATCGAAGCTTGAAATTTTCACACATTCATAATTACATATTCTAGACAATAAATATCACATTCAAACATTTCGGTGACTCGGTTTAGCGGTCCCGAAACCACTTCCCGACTAGGGTCAATTTTGGGCTGTCACACTCCCCCCTTTAGGGATTTTCGTCCCCGAAAATCTTACTAATGAATAAGTTCAGATATCGTTCTCTCTTTGAATTATGTCTATGTAAACATTAGCTCATCAATGACAATTGTAATTCATTATGGATTTCACATTGATCTATAACATCATTTGTTTATCTTAAAACAAATACATAACATCAACTGACATATTCATAACCCACATTTTCATTCATGTATAAGTTGTATCATGGCCGAAAGTACACATATTCTCAGACATCCCAATGAATATCCTTTACAACTTTATCATATCTAAATATTCAACTTAACTTATTTCCAAAAGAATATCAACTTCCACGTACCTGAACATTTAGTTCATTTAATTCATTTAATCATAGTTAAAATTACCAGTATACAGTCGAATAGGCATAAAGCATCACACAAGTGATGCCAGTGTCCTCGATGCGGTCTTACTCACTATCAGAGATCAATGCTGTCGTCCTAGACGAGGTCTTACATGAAACAAAATCCGCACACACAGTGCCCACTGACCGATCTCGCACACATAGTGCTCGGTTGAAGAACTCGCACACATAGTTCCTCATATTCATTCGTTCTTATTCATTAAAGTAACTTAACCAAGTCTATAAAACATCATATATGTACACTTTTAATGTATCTTTTCATTTAACTTTGAATTCATATAGTGAAGAACACTAAACTTGCTCGAATCACTGGCATTAAGCCTGCTAGGCATGAAGGCCCGAATACACATCACCAGTACAAGACCTGCGGAACTTTAACCCATAAATAATTTCAGGACAAAGGTCTTCGGACCTCAAGTCCGGATTTTGTCCCAGCACGAATGCCTTTGGGGCTTAGCCCGGATACATCACCAGCACGAATGCTCTTCGGGACTTAGCCCAGATATAACATACTGAACTTTTATGCATATTTATCCATCAAGTATACATTTCACTAATTTATCACATTGGCATTTCATTTGCTTTATTCGTATACAAGCACATAATGTATAACTTTCATTTGACATTCGATCTATATATACAAGGATCACATATCCACCTAATTCTCACAGTTTATTTTCTAATGATCATTCGGATACATGCTTTATACACAACTATCTCGTAAACAAATTTGAGTAAAGTAAGATCAATGGGCCATGATTCATATATCATACCTTTATAACATGCCATTCTAACTTTTATACTAAACTTAATTACTCAAAACTTACTAAATTTATCACATACCTTAGGGCTTATACTTCTAGTTCGCACATGATATATGCATATCATAAAATTCATTGCATCATTCGAAAAAGGCACATAGCAAAATCAACAAGTACATTTCACATAGCATATCATATTCGTAATTCACTCTTTTCTCAATTTTGACACATCATAAGCATGTTCCAATCCTCTCAATACCATCTGCTACAGCTCGATCAGGATCAAAATTTATTATTATACGAAAAACACATTTTAACTGTCAGAAATCATCACACTATCATTTTATCACTTTATGGCATGTATAGCTAGACTCATACGTGCTACGTTAGTCCTAGAATCGACTAAACCGTAGCTCTAATACCAATAAAATGTAACACCCCTATCCCGTAACCATCGACGGAATAGGTAAGGGGCATTACCGTACTTGTAACTCATGTCAGAATAGTAAAATTTTGAACTTTTTCTTGAAATAAAGATCATTCATTTAAATAAGTACTAAGAACAGCAAGGGATAAAATTTAAACTTCTCTAAGTAAACATTCAAAAGATGCCATTTTCGCATGGCTTATATACATTAACCAAAATATTCTTCCGCCACTAGTCTATTCTATACATGCCATAAGATAATCCAAAACATAGCAGTACCAAGCAGTGGATAGTGATAGTGTGAGAAGTTGCTGACGATCCCCGAGGAAAAGGCCAAATTCAACAATCTATAAACCAGAGAAACATAACAAAAGAGTAAGCTTTTATAAGCTTAGTAAGTCTTAAGCAAATTTAAAAAAAAAAACTCTTGAACTCAAATATAACCAATTTGTTTATTTGATTCATATATATAACATTTCATTTCATATCTATAGTTACCCTCATCGGTCAAGTCAAAATGTATATCTCCCAATATCCTATAATATTTCTCCATAACTGTATACCCACATATTCATATAGCATTTTCATATTTGCTTTCCAATTTACAATCATGATTTAATTCTGATGGGTCTAACATGTACAAGTATTTATCACATACCTGACCAACCAAATTAAAGTCGATCTTACGAATTCTCATATAACCTCTTTCTAGGTATACTGCCCTTTTTGGCCGAATATACACAATTACGTAATACACAATAAGCAGATAAATTCTCACTTGATAGTGATCTCTTATAAACATAGGTACATTACATATTTTCACCTAACTTTTCACATTGACCAAATGCACAATAATCATAGAAACAGTCTTATTGTTTTACTCACATATGCATCACATAACAACCTTGTGATTTAATTCAAATCAAGCTTAAATATAAACTCAGAATACATACCTGTCCAACTTAACGCATTGAATGTATTTATTAACAATTGTTACTGTGAAGTCATATAATCTTACGCTTTACTCGAATCCTCAGCGAGACCTTTAGCTCGGATAATCCTCACACGTAGTCATCGGGTCTTACCCGATATAATCTCCACATGTAGTCATTGGGTCTTACCAGGAATATATTTCCAAGTTTCATGTACATTTAATCCCATGTTACAACATTAACATCGACTATCATATTGTAATTCATTTGCCTCATCAAATATCTATACACATCTCATACATATTTCACATTAGCCATTTGGGTTTACTACATATGCATGGCTCATACATATTTCACATTAGCCATTCGGCTTTACCACATATATATATCTCATACATATTTTACATTAGCCATTCGGCTTTACCACATATATATATCTTGTACGTCAATTTCATCATAACAAAATTGACTAGGTACACTAGTCATTTACGGCTTATAGCCTCACTTTAATACGGATTCGGTACTTTGATTAAAATGGTGCATTTGACATGCAAATCCCATCTTTTAAATCATGCAAATATTTGGCCCTTTTAATTAACCTCATACATTTTCAATGTTTCACATATAAGCCCTTTTAATAAAATTCACATCTAAATGACAAAATCAATACACCAAAATTTCACACATGTAATTTCACATATAATAGACATGAAATTTAACATTTAATTATTTTTGCGGCTCGGCTTAGTGGTCCCAAAACCACTTCTCGACTAGGGTCAGATTAGGGATGTTACATTTAGCATAATCATACATAGTACGTGGAGCAGGATTTTGATTAACCGCAATTGCTGGAGGTAGCTGATTACCTTGGTTTTTAGCCATCTCGTTGGTTGGAGGTTGAGTATTGTCTTCTTGCTCGTTCTATGTGTATCTTAAGCTGCGCCTTATTTCTCTTTGATTTTTATGAATTGTACGATCGATTTCTTCATTAAAAAGTAATGGTCCCGACGGGTTTCTTCTAGTCATAAACTATAAAAACCTGCCAAGAGAGGGAAAAAGTAAATTAATAAATAATAAAATAAAATAAAATAAAATTGCAAGAAAAAATAAATGGCTAAAGTAATAAAAATTTAGCGTTCCTAATATTTCAGTTCACCGGCAACGGCGCCAAAAACTTGATCACGTGATTCGTAACAAGTAATAAATATTTATAATGAAGATCAAACCTAGACTAACTATTATCACAACGAAAAGGCAAGCGAACCTATCGAACAATAGTATAGTAATGGCAAGACTGGGATATCGTACCCAAGGGAACCAAAAGTACTAGTAATAACTATCTTTTTATTATCTAACCTAGAAATAAAGAGGGGTTGTTTATTAAACTAATTAACTAAACTAAGAACGCACAGAGAAAAGAATTGGGGAATTGTTGTTGGGAAAATCGATTGACTTGAGACAATACCTAAGGAAAAATCCACCTAGACTTTACTTGTTATTCTGGCTTCAAATCGGACGATGTATTCATTCAACTTGTTCCGTAGAGATCCCTAAGTTATGTTATTATCCCTATTAAAGACTAATAACGTCTAATCCCTAAATTGAATAACCGAGACTTTTCTCTAATTAACACTTTAGGTTGCATTAACTCGATCTATGGATCCTCTTATTAGGTTTCACCCTAATCCGAAAAAATCTTGTCACCCTATTTTTAGGCGCGCAATTAACTCCGCTTAATTATGAAAAAGTACTCTTAGACAGGGTCTATTCCTCCTCCAAATAAGAGCATGTCTTGAATCAGTATCCTGAGATATCAAAACAAAATTTAAGTACACATAATTAAGAACAAGTTAAATATTTATCATACGATGCAGAAAATAATAACAAGATTCATCTTAGGTTTCATTCTCCTTAGGTATTTAGGGGATTTAGTTCATAACTAAATAAGAAAACATCTCAGAAGAATAAAGAATACAAAACATAAAGAAAACCCAAAACTCCTGAAGGGAAATTGAGGAGAGATCTTCAATCTTGATGATGAACTCGGTTTCTGAGATGGATCATTCGGCTTTCTTGGTGTAATTCCTTACCCTCTTCTGTGTCTCCGTTTTCCTCTTCTCCTAGTGTGTATTTATAGGCTTTGGAATGCCTAGAAACCCTCCAAAGTGGCCTTTTTCGAATTAGACTTAACTTGGGCTCGGTGGGGACACGTCCGTGTGACACGACCGTGTGAAGTGATTGCCAGGCCGTGTGGGTCAATGGCCATGCCGTGTGAATCATGAAAGCCTTGGTCGACACCCTCGAAAGACACGGGCGTGTGAGCTGCCCGTGTGGCAAGGCTTAGGCCATGTCATATTCTCGATTTGGTCCGTTTTGTCCTTTTTTGGCTCGTTTTTGGCTCCTTTTGACTCTTGGTGCTCTTCTGAGTACAAAACATGAAATTAAAGCATTAGGAGTATCGGATTCACCAATTCTAATGAGAAATCATCTATAAAATGCATTAAACATGGGGTAAAATATGTATAATTTATGGTTTATCATTGTGGCCACACTCATTGATCATGGATCATTCTCCAAATAAACATGCCATACCTTACATCCATCATTCACAAGCAAACACATGAACATGAACACATTGCATGCATACATGATTAATAGGGGTTACAACCCAATAGTAAAATATAATCCATATCTCATGGCCATATACAAAATGATTCATTAACTATCATGAGCCATTACATTTGGCTAATTTACATGACACATATAACCAAAAGATAAGTTACCCTATACATGCCATCATATCAAAATGAATAGTTCTTTTATACCCAAAACGAGACTGCCGATAGTGTAATCAAACTCCCACCATCCTCTAACCTTCACAAGTCCAAAAGCTCTAAAAGACAGGGAAAAGTAAAAAGGGGGTAAGCATTACATGCTTAGTAAGTTAGTATAATGGAAAGTAAACTTACCGGTCATTTTAAACACATAATCACAATAAGCCATGTTATCAATCAATTATAAATAATTTTCCCTAAACACATGTACTCAATGAACAAGTTAGTCTTATTATTTTCAAGATCCATAGATGAGCTCATCACATTATATACATATTCAAATTCGTATTTCTCATGTCATTTATAAATTTTTATCCGGTGAATCATTGAATTCCCAATGGATATTTCATCACTTAGTATGCTTCAGGTGTACTATTTTATTAACCGTCAATTTATATCCAATAGTACCCTATTCGGTACATTCTAGAGCCCCATCTCTTACAGCAGAATTACAAGTCCAAGCTAAATTCTAGCTGTATCATGTACTCTAAGGGCTTTGTCAAATTACTAGTCCAAGCTAAATCCTTTATACGACAAAGAATTCCCTACAGAGTCTAATCTGGATTACCAGTCCAGGCTAAATCCAGTCAACTAGGATTACTAGTCCAAGCTAAATCCCAATTGAAACGTATACTCGATAGGCTCGTTTCAGGATTACTCGTCCGGGCTAAATCCTTTCCATAATGAGATCAATGGATTACTTGTGTGGGCTAAATTCTTTTTTGCAACACATGCAGGATCCGATTTCTAAGGAAAAATGACATATCCATAGGAATTCGATCTATATTCAAACGAATTCTAACCCATTTTCAATCAAATTCCAAATTATGGGCATTTTCATAATTCATTATTTATGGATTTCACATTCGATTCAACATAACAATTAAAGTCAACATGCAATAATATCAAATTAGGTTACACGGACTTACCTGAATGATGTCTCAAGTTTGGATTTCGACTATTCCAAAACCTTTTATTTTCCACAATCTACTTCCGGAATTAGTCTTTCCGAGTGTACATAAACAAGTTAAATTATTAATTCATCACATTCTTCAAGATCCATAGATGAACTCATCACATCATATACATATTCAAATTCATATTTCTCATATCAATTACAAATGTTTTATCTGGTGAATCATTGAATTCACGATGGATATTTCATCACTTAGTATGTTTTAGGTGTTCTATTTTATTAACCGTCAATTTATATCCAGTAGTACCCTATCTGGTACATTCTCGAGCCGCATCTCTTACAATAGAATTACCAGTCCGGACTAAATTCTAGCTATATCAGGTACTCTAAGGGCTTTGGCGGATTACCATTCCAGGCTAAATCCTTTATAAGACAAAGAATTCCTTACAGAGTCTAATGTGGATTACCAGTCCAGGCTAAATCCAGTCAACTAGGATTACCAGTCCAGGCTAAATCCTAATTGAAACGCATACTCGATAGGCTATTTTCAGGATTATCGGTCCGGGCTAAATCCTTTCCATGATGAGATCAATGGATTACCCGTCCAGGCTAAATCCTTTCTGCAACACATACAGGATCCGATTTCTCGTGAAAAGTGACCTATCCATTGGAATTCCATTTTCAAACGGATTCTAACCCATTTTCAATCAATTTCTGAATTATGGGCATTTTCATAATTCTTTATTTATGCATTTCACATTTGATTCAACACAACAATTAAAGTCAACATGCAATAACATCCAATTAGGTTACATGAACTTACCTGAATGATGTCTTGGGTTTGGATTTTGGCTATTCCAAAACCTTTTGTTTTCCACGATCTACTTTCGAAATTGATCTTTTTGAGTCTATATAAAAAAAATTTTAATTCATCACATTCTTCAATTTCAGCCTGTAAACTTACTCTATGGCAAAATTATCTTTTTACCCTTAACTTTGCATATTTTTTCATTTTAGTCCCTAGGCTCGTATAATGAAATACATGCATTCCCTTGATTTCCCACTCCTATCTGAATTATATTCTAGCTTATAACAGTCGACATTTTCCTTTATTTCACTTTTCTACTACCCACTTTTACATCTTTTACAACTTGGTCCCTTTTTGGGTGTTTTCATGGAAATCCACTTGACAAAGATGTTTATCATACATCAAACTTTCATATTCCACCGTTAAACACCAAAATAAAAACATGTCACACATGGGTAAGTTTTTGAACATGAACCCTAGCTTAAAATAAGGGTAGAAATGGCTAGAACATGCTTCTGGATCTCAAAAATATAAAGAACATCAAAAACAGGGATAAAACGCACTTACAGCCATGCTTGAAATGTTGAAAACCCTAGCTATGGAGCCCCTTGAATTTTTGACACAACATGAAGAAGATGGACAACATTTTTGCTTGATTTTCCCTTTTTATTCTTTAATTAACCAAATGACCAAAATGCCCTTAAGGCATTTCTTTAAAATTTTTCCCATGCATGCCCATTTTTGTCCAAATTTTTAGAACTTCATCAAATTACTTTTTGAGGACCTCTAATTTATAATCCAACTCAATTTCATGCTAATAGCTGCTAGAACTCAAATTTTGCATATTTTGCAATGTGGTCCCTAAGGTCAAATTGAGCATCTTAGGCATAGTATTTCTCCATGAAATTTTTACACAAGCATACATTCTCATTCTAGACCTCATAATCATGAAATAATTATTTCTATTTCAAATATGTGGTCTTGAAACCACTATTCCAATTAGGCCCTAAATTGGGATGTTACATTTAACCACCACATTTTACATTTGTACAAATTAATCCCTTTTTGACATTTTTGTCAAAAATCACTTTACAAAACATGTAAAACTATCATCACAATTTCATAATATATCATCAATCATCAAATTGCTCAAGCATTCAATAATGGCAACATGTTAAATCTTCAACAATTTCAAAATCTAGGGTACGTGCTAGCTAGGATATAAAGCAACGATCTCAAAAACGTAAAAATCATTAAAACTGAGTCAAAATCAGTTACCAATTTAATTTCCAAGTGACCAAACCCTAGGAAGCAAACTTTTCTTCTTTTTCTTCTTTAAAATCAGTTAAGTGAAGATGATAATGAGAAAATAGGTTTTTGTTTTAAGTATTATATCATTTATTAACCATTTATCATTTTAATCTTAAAATTAATTCAAAATTTCATTTATGCCAAACCATTAACATCCACTAACATAGAAATGGTATATTTATCACTTAGAAACTTTAATTTAATGTTCTATAGCTATTTCACACTTTTAGCTAATAGAACACAAGTTTTATGCTTTACACGATTTAGTCCTTTTTACCGAATGAAGCATTCAAACAGTAAAATTTCTTTACGACTCTTTCACACAATAATTCTATCATGCTGTAAACTTTAATAAAATAATAAAATAAATTTTTGACCTCGAATTTGTGGTCTCAAATCCACTGTTCCGATTTGACTCAAAATCGGGCTGTTACAACTCTCCCCTTTAGGGATTTTCGTCCCCGAAAATCTTACCAGTGAATAAGTTAGGGTACTATTTTCGCATAGCTTCCTCGGGTTCCAACGTAGCTTCCTCGATTCTGTGCTTATGCCAAAAAACCTTTACTAGGGCTATGCATTTATTTCTCAATTCTTTGATTTCACGAGCTAAAATCCTGATAGGTTCTTCGCTATATGTCAAATCAGCCTGTATCTCAACATCTACCGAAGAAATCACATCTGACGGATCGGATCTGTATCTATGTAGCATAGAAACATGAAAGACATTATGAATCTTTTCAAGTTCTGTCAGTAAAGCTAGTCCATATGCTACAGGCCCTATTCTCTCAAAAATCTCATACGGCCAGATGAATTGCGGACTTAGCTTTCCTTGACGGCCGAATTGAAGAATCTTTTTCCATGGTGACACCTTAAAAACACTCGGTCCCCGACTTGAAACTCAATTTCTTTACGTTTCAAATCTATGTAGGATTTTTTTCAATCTAAAGCTGCTATTAAATTGTTGCAAATCATTTTCACTTTTTCTTTAGTATCTCTGATCAGTTATCTTTTTCTCACTTAGTTCAGTCCAGTATAGATGGAGTTTGACATTTGTGACCATATAATGCTTAGTACAGTGTCATCTTAATCCTTGTTTGAAAACTATTGTTATATGCGAACTCAATCAACAGGAACAAACTTTAAAATACAACATTTCAACATATCTACGAGAATCTGAATAACTCGCTTGGTTTGACCGTTAATCTGAGGATGAAAAGCAGTACTGAAATTCAATTTCGTACCTAGAGCTTCTTGTAATTTCTTCCAAAATCGCGACGTAAATCTCAAATCTCTATCAGAAATAATGGATAATAGTACTTCGTGTAATCGAACAATCTCAGAAATGTACAATTCTGCTAATTTTTCAAGTGAGTAATCTGTATGTACCGGTATGAAATGAGCATATTTCGTTAGTCGATCAACAACAACCCAGATAGCATCTTTCTTTTTCAGAGTTAGAGGCAATCCCAACATAAAATCCACTGTAATTCTATCCCATTTCCACTTAGGAATCATCACAGGCTGTAGTAAACCTGATGGTACTTGATGTTCGGGTTTGACTTACTGAAAAATCAAACAGTTAGAAGCAAACTCTGATATATCTCTTTTCATGCCTTGCCACCAAAAAAACTATTTCAAATCGTTGTACACTTTAGTACTTCCTGGATGAACAGTTAAGTAACTATGGTGTGCTTTGTGCAAAATCTTCTGAATGAGTTCTGAATTTCTCGGTATGCAAATTCTATTTTGAAAACTTAAACAATCATCGGTTCCAATCTGAAACTCTGAATTAGGGATATTCTTACATTGAATTCGTTTAACTTGCAATTTGCAGTCATCTTTCTAAGCTTCACAGATTTGTTGAAGAAATAATTGACAATGGTACTCTGGGAAGTCTCACAATTTCAGTAATGTACAGCTCAGCTAACTTATCAAGTGAGAAATCGGTTTGTTCAATAGAACATAGATCCTACCATGGAACCTCAAACAATCTATTGACTCGCATTGAGCTCTTTTAGCTTGTAACTCTTTATTGACTTTTTGGCCATCACAAATCTGTTGAAAAAAGATCGGTCTAACTCTCAACTCTGCTAAGATCAAGCCATCTTCAGACAAAGCCAGCCTCGTACCCATAGCTCTCAAGGTAGACAATGATTTTCTACTCAAAGCATCAGCGACTATATTCACCTTACCGGATGGTAATCAATCACAAGCTCGTAATCTTTGAGTAATTCGAGCCATCTACGTTGCCTTAGGTTCAAATCCTTTTGAGTCATCAAGTATTTTAAACTTTTATGATCGGTGAACACCCAACACTTCTCACCATTTAGATAGTGTCTCCAAATCTTTAACGCAAAAAGAATGGCGGCCAATTCCATGTCATGTGTTGGGTAGTTCTTCTCGTGAGGCTTCAATTGCCTTGAAGCGTAGGCTACCACCTTAACCTCTTGCATGAGTACACATCCCAAGCCGTGCAAGGATGCATCACTATAAATCACGAATTCTTTACCCGACTCGAATTGTACCAAAACTAGTGCTTCAGCCAATAACGCCTTTAGTTTCTCAAAGCATTGTTGACACTTTTTCAACCACTCAAACTTAACATCCTTTTGAAGCAACCTAGTCATCGGAGTGGCGATCATAGAAAATCCTTTAACAAATCACTTGTAGTAGCCGGCCAAGCCTAAAAAGCTTCTACCTTCTATCACTTTCTTCAGAGGTGTCCATTCGATGATGGCCGCAATCTTACTCAGGTCAACTCTAATGCCATCACCCGAAACAATATGTCCCCAAAACCCAACTTTTTTAAGCCAAAATTCACTTTTGCTGAACTCAGCTTACATTTGTTTATCTCTCAAAGTTTGCAAAACTGTCCTCAAGTGTTCAGCATGCTCGGATTCATTATGAGAGTAAATCAGTATGTCATCAATAAACACTACAACAAACTTATACAAGTATGGTCAGAAAATTCAGTTCATTAAGTCCAGAAATACTGCAAGAGCATTCGTTAGCCCAAACGACATAACAAGAAATTCATAATAACCATACCTTGTTCAGAAAGCAGTTTTGGGCACATCTGATTCTTTAACCCGCAGTTTGTAATAGCTGGATCTCAGGTCTATCTTTGAAAATATTGTTGCTTCCCTCAACTGGTCAAATAGATCATCAATCCTCGGCAACAAGTATTTGTTCTTGATTGTCACCTTGTTGAGTTGACGATAATTGATGCATAGTCTCATAGAACCATCCTTCTTTTTCACAAATAGTACCGGTGTACCCCAAGGAGAGAAACTAGGCCTTGCAAAACCCTTATCCGTCAATTCTTGTAACTGAAACTTTAACTCTCTTAATTCTATCAGAGCCATTGATACGGGGTTATCGAAATAGTTGTTGTTCTCTAGGTCAATGCTAAATTCAAATCCTCTAATAGGAGGTAATCCTAGTAACTCCTCCAAAAACACATCTGGGTACTCGCATACTATCGGCACTCATTCGACTTTCAATTTAGATTCCTTAATATTCAACATATAAGCCAGGTAGGTTTCACATCCCTTTCTCAAGCATTTTTGAGCCTACATAAAGTAAGTCACAACAGATGGTACGTATGACTCATCTGGTTTAACCTGAAGAGTTTCACCATTTTCACACCTCAATTCAATGACCTTCTGCCTGCAATTTACTATAGCTTCATGTAGTGTCAACCAATCCATACCCAAAATAAGATCGAACTCATCAAATGACAACAACATTAAATTGGCTAGAAAACAATGGCCTCTAATCATTAAAGGGCATTTATTGCATACCTTTCAACTAGTACGTGTTTGCCTAACAGATTCGACACATTAATCACGTATTCCTTAAATTCTACAGGTAATTCTTTACTTGACACCAATTTCATGTAGGCATACAAATGGGTTGACCCCGAGTCAATCAAAGCAACAACAGGAATATCATAAAGAGAAAATGAACCCATAATGACATCAGGAGCAGAGGCTTCCTCTCTAGCGCGTATAACATAAGTTCTCTCCAAGGCTCGATCCTCTGATTTGGCAGTAGAGTCTTTTGCAACACTATGACCTCTAGTTGCACTTCCAGGGTATCTTGGAGGTCTACCTCGAGAGGTTGGAGCATTCGATTTTGGGTTTGGCTCAACTTCTTTGTTATCTCGTTCCGGGTAATCCTTAAGGAAGTGGTCAAGAGAACCACACCTATAACCTGCCCCGCTCCTCATCTGACACTATCCAAAGTGAAACTTGTTACAACTGTTACACCGCGGCTTTTGGTTTCCCACACTTCCCATACTAGTTGAAATGGGAGATGAAGACTGCGGATTAGGGCGCTTAGAGGTTCTTGTTTTACCTAAATATCCCACTGATGAATTAGAGCATTGCTGGTGGCTTCTCGACTTCTTTGTGGGAGATGTATATGTCTTGCCCATGAATCTATTACTCAGAATTCGAGCTTTCCTCTCTGCTTGTTTCTTTTCATTACTTAGTTCTTCAGCTTTCTTGGCTTTGTTGGCCAACACTACAAACTCTCTTATCTTAAGGATCACAATCAACAGTTTAACATCGTTGTTTAATCATTCTTCAAAGCGCTTGCACATTTCCGCTTCAGTCTGAACCAACTCTTGAACATACTGGCTTAGTCGGACAAACTCCCGTTCGAATTCTACCACAGTCTAATCTCCTTGCTTAAGTTCTAGAAATTCCTTTCTCTTCAGATCTAAGAATCTTTGACTAATATACTTCTTTTTAGATTCACCTTGAAAGAACTCCCATGTAATATTCTCTCTCACTGCCACTGAGGATACAGTCTTCCACTAGTGGTATGCAGTGTTTTTCAGGAAAGATACCACGTATTTCAAACATTCCTCAAGGGTACATGATAGTTCGTCAAGAACTCGTACGGTGTTATCAAGCAAGAACTCAGCCCGTTCTGGATCATCAACGATTGTAGCCCTAAACTCTTCAGCCACATATTTCCTCAGTTTATCTACTAGAGCTTTACCAATTCCTACTGGAGCCATACCTTGTGGTACTTCTTCTTTAGATCGGGTAGGGGGTGGTGGAGGTCGTGGTATAGCAGTGTTGGTCCTCAAGCATTCACCAAACCATTCATCCATTATTTCAAAAAAGACTACCTTGCGTCTTCCCATCCCCTAGACATGGGCCTCCTACCACTACCAGACGTGGCTTGCTGTACGGAAGCTGGAGCATGGCTCTCAGCTTCCTCAGACTCATCTTGGGCTTGGTTGGAAGACATTTACTATATACAAATACATTAAAAATGGTTTGGAGATGTCATACTATCATAACTTGTATAATGGCAACTATAGCTAGACACGATACACACTACGTTAGTTCAAGAATTGACTAAACCGTAGCTTTGATACCACTAAATATAACACCCTTACCAATACCCGAGGTTGGGATAGGGTACGAGGCATTACCGAACATGTATATAATTTTTCATGCAAAATCGGGCTATAACATTTCTTTCAATTCAAAAGTCATTCAAACATATGCAAACCTTTGTATGGACCTACGATGTCTAAAACATACATTGAAAATAGTTTGGGACCAAACTGAAAACTTTATAAAAACTTGGAAAAATTTCTTAAATATAGAGTCACACACCCGTGTGAGAAAGGGGACACGCCCGTGTGCTCTTACATGCCGGTGTCCTCAGGCTGTGTAACTCTCTGACTATGACGTCATCACCAAAATAAGGTTACACGGCCATGTCACGTGCCTATGTAACCGGGCCATGTGGCTAAATAAAATGAAATGATTTTTCATAAAAATGGTGCAGACTTCACATGGCCAGAGTACATGCCCATGTGGTTAGGTCCTGTCTCTCACACGGCTAAGACACACGCCCGTGTCTTAGCCCGTGTGTTTACTACTGGGCATTTTGACTTGTAAAATTTAGGTGCAGGGGACACACGACCAAACAACACGCCTATGGGGCAGGCCATGTGACACACACAGCCTAGACACATCCCCGTATGTCTACCCGTGTGATCAAATTCTAGGCTAGTTTCCAAGCCTTTTTGCCACCCTTAAAGACTCACTCCTTTATACATGTTCTCAGCATACAACAAATCACATTTAAATTACTCCAATATCCAAATCCATGATTAAATTATACCCCTAATGCCTTCATGCACTATCTCAATTTTTACATGCATTTCTTAATCATTACATACTAATTCAAAAACAAAGGTTTTTATATCCTTCTTTCCAACTTTACACATTTATAGCATTGTTGTGGCCACACTCATTGATCATGGATGATTCACCAAATTGACATGCCATACCTCACATCCATCATTCACAAGCAACCACATCAACATGAACACATTGTATGCATACATGATTAATAAGGGTTACAACCCAATAGTAAAATATGAGCCATATCTCATATCAAACATCATGAGCCATTACAATTGGCTAATTTAAATGACACATATAACCAAAATATATGTTACCCTATACATGCCATTATATAAAAATGAATAGTTCTTTTATATCCAAAATGAGATAGCCGATAGTATGATCAAACTCCCACTGTCCTCCAAGCTTCACCAGTCCAAAAGCTCTATAAGACAAGGAAAAGTAAAAAGGGGGTAAGCATTACATGCTTAGTAAGTTAGTATAATGGAAAGTAAACTTACCGATCATTTTAAACATATAATCACAATAAGCCATGTTATCCATCAATTATAAATAATTTTCCCTAAACACATGCATTCAATGAACAAGTTAGTCACATAATTTTCAAGATCCATATATGAGCTCATCACATCATATACATATTCAAATTCGTATTTCTCATATCATTTACAAATGCTTTATCTGGTGAATCATTGGATTCATGATGGATATTTCATCACTTAGTACGCTCTAGGTGTTCTATTTTATTAACCGTCAATTTATATCCAGTAGTACCCTATCCGGTACATTCTCGAGCCGTATATCTTACAACAAAATTACCAGTCCAGGCTAAATTCTAGCTGTATCAGGTACACTAAGGGCTTTGGCAGATTACCAGTCCAGGCTAAATCCTTTATAAGATAAAGAATTTCTTACAGAGTCTAATCTGGATTACCAGTCCAGGCTAAATCCAATCAACTAGGATTACCAGTCCAGGCTAAATCCTAATTGAAACGTATACTCAATAGGCTCATTTCAGGATTACCCGTTTGGGCTAAATCCTTTCCATAATGAGATCAATGGATTACCCATCTGGGCTAAATCATTTCTGCAACACATGCAGGATCCGATTTCTTGTGAAAAGTGACCTATCTATCAGAATTCCATTTTCAAACGGATTCTAACCCATTTTCAATCAATTTTCGAATTATGGGCATTTTCATAATTCTTTATTTAGCATTTCACTTTTGATTCAACACAACAATTAAAGTCAACATGCAATAACATCCAATTAGGTTACATGAACTTACCTTAATGATGTCTCGGGTTTGGATTTTGACTATTCCAAAACCTTTTGTTTTCCACGATCTACTTTTGAAATTGGTCTTTCCGAGTCTATATAAAAAAATTAAATTATTTCAGCTCGTAAACTTACTTTATGGAAAAATTACCTTTTTACCCCTAACTTTGCACATTTTTACATTTTAGTCCCTAGGCTCATATAATGAAATACATGCATTCCCTTGATTTCCCACACCTAGTTGAATTATATTCTAGCTTATAACAACCCACATTTTTCTTTATTTCACTTTTCTACTACCCACTTTTACATCTTTTACAACTTGGTCCCTTTTTAGGTGTTTTCATGGAAAACTAATTGACAAAAGATGTTTATCATACATCAAACTTTCATATTCCTCCATTAAACACCAAAATACAAACATGTCACACATGGGTAAGTTTTTGAACATGAACCCTAACTTAAAATAAGGGTAGAAATGGCTAGAACATGCTTTAAGGATCTCAAAAATATAAAGAACATAAAAAACGGGGTTAGGAAGCACTTACAATCAAGCTTGAAATGTTGAAAACTGTAGCTATGGAGCCCGTTGAATTTTTCGCACACCATGAAGAAGATGGACAACATTTTTTCTTGATTTTTCCCTTTTTATTCTTTAATTAACCAGATGACCAAAATGCCTTTAAGGCATTTCTTTAAAATTTTACCCATGCATGCCCATTTTTGTCCAAATTTGTAGAACTTGGTCAAATTACTATTTGAGGACCTCTAATTTATAATCCAACTCAATTTAATGCTAATAGCTTCTAGAACTCATGTTTTGCGTATTTTGCAATTTGGTCCCTAATGTCAAAATGAGCATCTTAAGCATAGTATTTCTTCATGAATTTTTTACACAAGCATAAATTCTCATTCTAGACCCCATAATAATCATGAAATAATTATTTATATTTTAGATATGTGGCCTTGAAACCACTGTTCCAACTAGGCCCTACATCGGGATGTTACATTTAACCACCACATTTTACATTTTTACAAATTAATCCCTTTTTGACATTTTTGTCAAAAATCACTTCACAAAACATGTAAAACTATCACCAAACTTTCATAATATATCATAAATCATCAAATTAATCAAGCATTCAACAATGGCTACATGTTAAATCTTCAACAATTTCAAAATCTAGGGTACGTGCTAGCTAGAATACAAAGCAACGATCTCAAAAATTAAAAAATCATTAAAAATTGAGTTCACTTGCCAATTTAATTACCAAGTGACCGAACCCTAGGAAGAAAAATTTTCTTCTTTTTCTTCTTTAAAATCGGTTAAGTGAAGATGATATTGAGAAAATAGGTTTTTGTTTTAATTATATTATCATTTATTAACCATTTACCAATTTAATCTTAAAATTAATTCAAAATTCCATTTATGCCAAACCATTAACATCCACTAATATAGAAATGGTATATTTATCACTTAAGGACCATTACTTTAATGTTCTACAGCTATTTGACACTTTTAGCTAATAGAACACAAGTTCTACGCTTTACGCGATTTAGTCCTTTTTACCTAATTAAGCATTCAAACAGTAAAATTTATTTACGAAACTTTCACACAATAATTCTATCATGCTGTAAACTTTAATAAAATGATAAAATAATTATTTTGACCTCATATTGTGGTCTCGAAACCACTATTTTGATTTCAATCAAAAACGGGTTGTTACAACTCTTCTCTCTTAGGGATTTTCGCCCCTGAAAATCTTACCAATGAATAAGTTAGGGTACTATTTTCACATAGCTTCCTCAGGTTCCCACGTGGCTTCCTCGATTCCGTGCTTATGCCAAAGAACCTTTACTAGGGCTATGCGTTTATTTCTCAATTCTTTGATTTTACGAGCTAAAATCCTGCTAGGTTCTTCGCTATATGTCAAATTAGCCTATATCTTAACATCTACCGGAGAAATCACATGTGACGGATCAAATCTGTATCTACGTAGCATAGAAACATGAAAGACATTATGAATCTTTCCAAGTTCTGTCGATAAAGCTAGTCAATAAGCTACAGGCTCTATTCTATCAATAATCTCATATGGCTTGATGAATCGCGGACTCAGCTTTCCTTGACGGTCGAATCGAAGATTCTTTTTCCATAGTGACACCTTTAAAAACACTTGGTCCCCGACTTGAAACTCAATTTCTTTACGTTTCAAATCTGCATAGGATTTCTATCGATCTAAAGCTGTTTTTAAACTGTTGCGAATCATTTTCACTTTTTCTTCAGTTTCTCTGATCAGTTCAACTTAATGAATCTTTTTCTCACTTAGTTTAGTCCAGTATAGCGGATTTTGACATTTGTGACCATATAAATCTTCGTACTGTGCCATTTTAATTCTCATTTGAAAACTATTTTTTACGCAAACTCAATCAATGACAAGTATTTTTCCCAACTACCCTCAAACTCTAAAATACAACATTTCAACATATCTTCGAGAATCTGAATTACTCTCTCAGTTTGACCGTCAGTCTGAGGATGAAAGCAGTACTAACATTCAATTTCCTACCTAGAGCTTCTTGCAATTTCTTCTAAAATCATGACGTAAATCTTAGATCTTTATCTGAAATAATGGATAGTGGTACTCCGTGTAATCAAACAATCTCAGAAATGTACAATTCAACTAATTTGTCAAGTGAGTAATCTGTATGTACCGGTATGAAATAAGCAAATTTAGTTAGTTGATCAACGATAACCCATATAGCATATTTCTTTTTCCGAGTTAAGGGCAATCCCAACATAAAATCCATTGTAATTCTATCCCATTTCCACTCAGGAATCATCACAGGCTGTAGTAAACACGATGGTACTTGATGTTTGGCTTTGACTTGCTGACAAATCAAACATTTAGAAACAAACTCTGATATATCTCTTTTCATGCCTTGCCACCAATAAAACTGTTTCAAATCATTGTACATTTTAGTACTTCTCGGATGAAAAGATAAGAAACTATGGTGTGCTTTGTGCAAACTCTTCTGAATGAGTTTTAAATTTCTTGGTATGCAAATTCTATTTCGGAACCTTAAACAATCATCAGTTCCAATCTGAAACTCTAAATCAGGTATATTCTCACATTGAATTCGTTTAACTTGCAATTCACAGTCATCTTTCTGAGCTTTAAAGATTTGTTGAAGAAATATCGGTTTAGCTTTTAATTCAGCTAAAATAGACCCATAATCACAAATCATCATCTGGGTATTCATTGCTCGTAATGTAAACAAAGATTTTCAGCTCAGGGCATTAGCAACAACATTAACTATTCCCAGGTGATAATAAATTACAAATTCATAATCTTTCAATAACTCAAGCCATCTTTGTTGTCTCAATTTCAAATCCTTCTGTGACATCAAATATTTTCTTTTGTGATCCATATAAATGTGGCATTTCTCACCGTAAAAGTAATGTCGCCAAATTTTAAATCTGAATACAATTGCAGCCAACTCTAAGTCATGCGTCTGTTAATTCTTTTCATGCTGTTTCAATTTTCGGGAAGCATAAGCTATAACTTTTCCTTCTTGCATTAGGACACATCCCAGACCATTTAATGACACGTCACTATAAATAAAAAATTCTTTCCTCGATTCCAGTTGAACTAAAACTGGTGTTTTAGTCAACAGTACTTTCAACTGCTTGAAACTCTGCTAACATTTTTCTACATTTGTTTACTGAATCACCTCGTGTATTCTTATTATGTTTAACTCATTGTACAGTGTAAAATCATGTTTACAAATTGAATAATAGAACTATTGTTTTATCCTTATTTCTATTACTATACAAAGTATTACATCTTGTGCGCAGACTTAAACTTTGCAATAAGGCTTTTCGTATCAACTCGTGCGTTATCATTATTTCTAAGTAGTTGTATGACTTTCTTAACTTTTCTTGGGGCTTAGATCGTTACTCTGCCACAATCTTTCTCTTCTCTGTATGTATATAAACACATACCACTGTTCCTACAGCGTAGCCTTGGCTTCATCTCTCATCTCCGTCTTTCTAATAGATCCTACAATTAGAGGTATCCATAATAAGTTCACAAGAGCTTAGTGAAGCATTATCATATATTTATACATCATTTCATATAAAATGTAAAATATTTCACTTTAGTCTATGGAACCAAACAAGTATTTCATTAAACTCAGTAGGAACATGTATTAAATCTCTACATACCTTATATTACTTCATATTCTATAAACAATCTTACCTTAGTAGTTATCATTCGACTTACTTATGATTTTATATTGGTAGCTTACTTTCCATTTCACCTTCCTACTGGTGGCCAAGGCAGATTTTGCCCGCTTTTTATCATCATGCATTTCTCAACATTCTTTCATTGTCTCAAGCTAGATAGTTACACTTTATTCAGAGTCCACCACTTCGGTGTTGCCATTGATTCTTTGTCCCGAGGTGATTTCATAGACAACGCCACTAAGGCATATTCCTAACTTTAGATGACTTCCTTTGTCTCCTGAAGCTGTAGACACTCGCTTGAGAAACCGATTGCAATGAAGGGGTCCACTTGACTTAGATAGCCATAAAGGTGTCCATACATAATTAAATAGCTACAGGGGCATCCATACAATATTAGATAGCCACAAGAGTGTCCAGATTCATACAAATAGACTTCGCCACGAAAGCGCTTCAAACAGAACCAGCCAAAAAGGCTGACATGTAACAAAGAACAACCAAAAAGGCTTCCACATATAATAGGTTCTGCCACTAGGGCTCACATGTAATAAAGAACAACCACAAAGGCATAACTTTTAGTTAATGATGTTTTTGAACATAGGGATTTACCTAAACTCATCGTCATGAGGTTGTCCCATCATTGCCACGTACTCACCCAACCATACTTCTCTTCATTTCCATATGACATCATAGTCCCAGACTAGTTCTTACACAATGTGGCCTTTATTTCCCCATATGATGCGATAGCCACCATGACTAGGTCTTACACTATATGGTCTTGACTTGCCATGGCCATGGACTTCCATATCAGAATTCGTGTTTACTATCCCGATGGACTTACACATGCAAGCAGACTCAACATGCAGACTTATGGACAGACTCCTCATGTAGAGGCTTACTCATGTAGAGCTTATTCATGCAGAGACTCCATCATGCTTTAACGCTTGTTTATGCATGTACACACTTACTTATAGTGGACAGAAGGTTCATTCTTTATGCTTACACTTTCTTCTATAGAGAAGAAACATATCTTCAAACTCATGCCTTCTTTACACATTCATCACGCACACATTTCTTTTTCTTAACAGAGGCGTATAACATTACAGAAGCATCACATACAAGTTCCACAAGCATTCATATTCACAGAATCAACATATTACATTTTCGTGCCTTTCATTCTCATTTCACAAAATAGTCATAAACAAAGAGAGATTGACATATAAACATACAAACATACATGTATGCATAAAGGGTATAGTTAGAGATTCGTGAGGTACTCATAGGACCCTTACGATATTCTTACATAATCCTCATTTAATCCTCACCTTTTATAGCTTTGAATATCAGATCTAGGTTTCCTTCAAGTAGATCAATAACCCCTAAACGTTAAACCACAATAAACTCATGAAGATATTTCCATCTAGTTCATTTTCTTTCTCACTTTGAACACTAGAATTGTACAACAAAGCTTTACCATTTTCGTTACTAAGCTAAAGAGATCTGCTCTAATGGCAGTAAGGCTATGAAACTTACCTTAATAGGGGCATCTCAGATCTTACTCTCTTGTTTCAAGCTTATTCGGAAGGATAAGAGGATTTTTCCCTCAACTCACCCTTATACAGATAGAAAATACTTCATAGGGAAGGAAGGGAACAATCCTTTTCACTTACCTCTTTAACTAGATATTTTCCTTTGTTCCAGTGGATGTTCATTATGTGTAGTAATCCATGTGATTTACCAGGTAGATGCACGAAAGCTGTAAAGATTGGCATACGAAAATACATACGAGACTCACCATTAGGTTTTAGCTCGTCCCTTATCCTTAGTCATTTCATCAGAGTGTATTCGATGGCGAAACAATACACACTTTGGTGTGTCACGCCTTTAGGAGGAATTTTCATACTACTATTTGATATCGATTACACTCCCACATACATGCCAAGAACTTTAGTAAGGCGGATAGCGATTTATTTTCTTATAGAATTTAGAGCTCGCCAAACGTCAGGCGTTACTTTACCTCGACTTTGCTTACCCCTCCAGCCTTTTTCTTAGCTCAGAGGAGTTTTCCTATCTTCCTTTAGCCTTGCTATCCTATGAAGAGAGAATATATCTTTTGTCTTAAACTCTTTGACTTGTCCCTAACTTTATTGGGACTTAACAAATGTCACATCAATCAATTGGTTGTCTTATTCAAATCTTCCAAATTCCAAGAATACTAATCAAGTGCTTTTCTTTGGTTCTTAACTATTTTAGTTCACATCCGGTTAATCCCTAACCATCTTTTCCATATATCTTAATCAGCTCAAGGCTAACATTACTAGGTGAACTTATTGCTGACATAAGCTTCTTACTTCAAGGTTCGTTCTCTTATAATGGAATTTTCCCAAGGTATTTATGCCAATAGAGGCTTTTAGGGGGAATCTTACCTCATTTGAGATAATTCTTAATTGTTATGTGCTACTCTAGAGATCACCTATATTAAGGCATCACAGATGCACTTAAAATGGTTCTTATCTTTATACTAACTTAAACACCATTCGCTTCTAACTCATCTTATCCAAACCATTCTCTGAATAGTATTCAGATACTAAGATTTCACCGGGCGGGATGTTACAATTTCACTCATAAAGAAGCCAAAGTCAAAATAGTCTTTCTGCTCAATGCATTAGCCACTACATTTTCTTTCCCTGGATGGTGCTTGATTACTAGATCATAATTTTTTAAAAACTATAATCATTACTACTAGCATAGATTTAGCTCCTTCTAGGTGACAAAATACTTGAAACTCTTAATATACGACACTTCTCTCTATAAATATAGTGTCTCTAAATTTTTAAAGCCAGGACAATGGTGGCCAGTTCCAGATCTTGTGTTGGATAGTTCTTCTTATGAGAATTAAGTTGGCGTGATACATATGCGATCACCTTTCTATTTTGTATGAGCACAAATCCCAAACCATTAAAGGATGCATCGGTAAACACTACATATTTTGCTCTTGATTCTAGTTGGCTTAGAACTTGGGCTTAGGTTAATGCCTTCTTTAACTTGTCAAAACTCTATTGGCATTCGTCTGACCAACAAAACTTCTCATTCTTTATCAGGTTTTGCATCAATGGAACCGCAATCATAAAAAATCCCTTTACAAATCTTCTATAGTAACACACCAACCCAAGAAAACTACATACTTCAGTGACAAACTTTGGCGGATTCCAATCCAACACAACCATGATCTTTTTAGAATCCACTTTAATTCCATTCGTTAAAATGTCTTGACCTAAGAAGTGGACTTCCTTTAGCCAAAATTCACACTTACTAAACTTTACGTAGACTTACTTTCACAGAGGATATACAAAAATATCCACAAGTGCTCCACATGCTTCATTTCACTTTTTAAATAAACTAGAATATCGTCAATGAAAATGACCATTCAACAATCAAGATAGGGCTAGAAAACCCTATTCATCAAATCCATAAACATGGATGACACATTCATCAAACTAAAAGGCATTAATAGGAATTCATAATGCCTGTAGCGTGTACGAAAGGCAGTTTTAGGAATAGCATCACCCTCGATCTTAACTTGGTAATACCCTGAATGAAGTTCAAACTTCAAAAACACTCTAGCTTCACTCAACTAATAAAAAAAGTCTTCAATTCTAGTCAACGGGTACTTATTCTTGATAGTAACCTTGTTTAGCTGTTAATAATCTATACATAAAAGAAGAGACCCATCCTTCTTTTTAACAAATTAGATTGGCGTGCCCCATGTTGAAACACTAGGCTATATAAATCTTTTGTCTAACAATTCTTGCAACTAAGTCTTTAACTCCTTCAATTCCACTAGTACCATTTGGTACGATACACTTGAAATATGAGTAGTTCCCGGTGCAACTCCAATTGAAAACTCTATGTCCCTATTTGGCGACATCCCTAGAAGCCCTTTAAGAAAGACATTTGGAAAGTCATTCACAATTGGCACTCGATTAAAATATTCTTTCACCATTGTTGAATCCAGAATGTACACCAAATAAGCTTCTTCACCTTTCACAGTTATCTTCTGAGATGAAACAATCGAGATTATATTGTTTCTAACATCACACTTCATTCCCAAAATAATACCCTTGTTGCCATCTATAGTTAACAGTCAAACACCTCTAGATTTACATTCAACAATTATGTTATGCCACGTTAGCCAATCCAACCTTAATATGACATCAAACTCATGGAAAGTTAGTAGCATCATGTCCACAAAAAAGACATATCAGCCAAAACTTAACGCGTGATCCTTTATTACCTTATTGACAACAGTACTCTGATTGATCAGGTTGGTAACTATTACACTAGTCTTAGTAGGGATGACCTTAAGAATATTTTCATCCATAAAGTTATCACATATATATAATTGAGTTGATCCAAGATCTATCAATGGATGAATGTTGTAACACCTTTATATCATTATTAACCCAAAAGTTAGGAAGCTAGGAGTAGATTGAGAGGATTACCAAATTCCAAGACCCCACAAGGAATTTAGAAATTTAAGTGGCCAAATTGTGATTAGTTTGATCCTAATTCTAGTTTAGTTAAGATTGAATCGATTGGTTCCAAAGTAGGACACATAATAATTAAGATTGAGTATCTTCAATGGTCTATGTTGACCGTGCCGAGGGAGTATATATAGAGGTGTGTGTAGGAACAAAATTCTTCTCAATTTTGCATTCCAAGCCTTTTTCCTTAAGCTTTGTATTCTTCAATCTCCCTAAAGAAGAAGAGGATATAGTTGAAGGAAATTCTGCATGTTAAAGCCATTGTGCAAATTTGAGTCTAGAAGTAGGAAGATTGGGAACTTTTGCTAGGATAAAGGTGTAACACCCCTTACCTGTATTCAATGCCGAAATAGGATACGAGGCATTATCGAACTTACATACAAGCAAACATACAAATCGAGTCATAAATTTGCATCCAAATTAAAAACCATTTGCATTTCAATCATAAAGTCCCTAATGCGAGCCTACGAGGCCTGAAAAATGCTTTGGAAGTGGTTCGGGACAAAACCAAGCACTTAGGAAAATTTTGCAGAACTTAGAAAATTTTTGCCATGAACAAGGGTCACACACCCGTGTAGTTTGGGACATGCCCATGTGGGCAGGCCGTGTGGTCACACACGCCTCTGTCCCTAACCCATGTAACTCTCTCTTTCGCAATCAATGAACAATTTGAGATCACACGGCCAAGTCACACGCCAGTGTGCTAGGCCGTGTGGTAAATTTAATTTTCATAAAATAGGTGCAGCTTCACATGGTTGGGACACATACCCGTGCCTGAGGCTGTGTCCCTCACATAGCTAAGACACATGCTCATGTCTCTGCCCGTGTGCTCAATTCTGAGCATTCTGTTTCTCAAAATTAAGGTGCAGGGGACACACGGCTGAGACACATGGTCATGGGGCAAGCCGTGTGTCACACACGGCCTAGACACATGCTCGTGTGTCTACCCTTGTGGACAAAATAAAGGCTATTTACCAAGCCATTTGTCACCTTCATTTACTCCTACACATGTACAAGTGCAAGGCATAATTCATAACACACTTGGACAACCAATACATCTACAAACAAGACCAATTCATGTCATTTCGTTATCCACGCTCAACATATTTACATTATTGTATTTTACCAAACCAAATCACGCCAAACTCACATTCTACAAGTTTCAACATGGCTACCAATAACATGCATAATTTTACTTAGTTTTCCTAGCATACCAATGAGCCATCCTTAACCAGTCAACAACAACCTATTAATCCATATTCAACCATTTATCGAGCATTTGCAAACCACATCAGACAAGAGATATTTGCACATGCATGTATATATATATAAGCTTACAACCAATTCAACCAAAATGAGCCAAGTTACATGGCTAAATACCACATCAAGCCTTCGACAATTATAGGCCAATACATTTGGCCAAATTCATAATGAAACATATAAAAAAATGACCAAGTCCCTATACATTTCATATTCTCAAATGTTTAAAGTCATCGGTACCCAAAATAACAGTTTGATAGTGTGATATGATCTCCGACGATCTCTAATCCGAGCTATCTTGGTGACACTGTAAAACATGGAAAATAAACAGAGTAAGCTATATAACTTAGTAAGCTCGTATGAAAGAAATAAGCTAACCTTACCATACATTAACATGCAAGTAACACATCATAAGAAAATGTAATTTACCATAATCTCATGATCATAATTCATTCCATCATAACTTATCTTGAGTTCCTCATTTCGTGAATTTAATAAATCATAAGTTGAAGTACATACCTATACCATATCGTAATAATTTACTTAGTATCATCGTTGTCATACCCAATGAACCACTTGGAATAATAATATCGGATACACGGGAAACCTTGCACACAAGGTTCCATATATGTAGCTATTGCTACCTTTATCTCATAACACATATGTGCTCACTCTCGAGCTATCAACGGGGCTGCTTACACAAGCTGTCAGTCGAGACGTAGCTACACGGTGCTGCTCACACAAGTTGTCAAGTAACCGTAACATATGCCGGTATACTCAGCAACTGGTAGGACGTACAGGACTAGCACCCAGAATCACGTAACATAAAACCCTAGTGACATGTCACTCGTATCGTAATCTATTCCTAAGGTTTGATTGGGATTTCTCGCTTGTCAAAACATCGTCAAATGTGCCCGTAAGATCGATTACACAATTCATGCATAAATTAAAGCACTTAAAATACATTTAAAGTAAAGCTTATTTAACATATGAACTTACCTCGGTTACAAAAAATGACCAAAATGACCTATTCGTCAAATACTTTATTTTTCCCCTGATCTACACCCGAACTACATTTTTCTTGATCTATAATACCACATTTAACTTATTTAATCATCACATTATTCAATTTAGCCCAAAAACACATTATGGAAAAATTTACATTTTTGCCCCTAACTTTTCAACATTTATGATTTAGTCTATAGGCTCGTAAAATGAATTTCATTCAATTTCATCACAACCCAAGCCTAGACGATTGTTATTTATACTCATGAAAGCCTACAATTTTTTATTTATTCACACTTTTCTACACATTTTTAAACTTTTACAAATAAGTCCCTATTTAACGTTTTTATCGAAAATTACTTTGCAAACGTTGTTTAACTAACAATGAACATGCATTTTCTACCATCAAACATCAAAATTCAAGCATATTAAACATGGGTAAAATTTTAGACCTTAATTTTCTTTCAACTTAGTCCTTGAAATAGCTAAATTAAGTTATAACGATCTCAAAAATATTAAAATCGTTAAAAACAGGACAATAACGGACTTAAAATCGAACTTGAAAGGTTGGCCAAACCCTAGCTATGTCTCCTTTTCTAATTTTCGGCTATAAGGACTAAACTGAAGAAGACATCTTTTATTTAGTTATTTTGGCTTTATTTACCAAATTACCTATTTACCCCTCACTTAAACTTTGAAATTTTACCTACTCCATGTCCATTTTTGTCCATCCTAAAGTGTAATGGTCTAATTACCATTTAAGGACCTCTAATTTAGAATTTCATAAAATTTTACTACCTTTAGCCTATAGAACTCAAATTTTGCACATATTGCAATTTAGTCCTTCTAGTCAAATTGAGTACTCAATCGATAAAATTTCTTAACGAAATTTTTACACAATTATTATATCATGCTGTAGAAATTAAAGAAATAGTAAAACAAATATTTATACTTTGGATTTGTGGTCTTGAAACCACTGTTCTGATTTGACCTAAAAACGGGTTGTTACAGAAGGAGACTCTAGGGTTTGGAGAAGATAAGCTAAGAAGGCAAGAAAACAAGGTGAGTTTCTGCACTCCAACCTTAAAATGCTAAGTATATTGAAAGCCTGTATGAGTTTATGAGTATCCGCCTTTTTAGTTCATTAGGCTTGACCCATGACGTTCCATTATCAAAATGCATGTATTGCTTATGAACTTCGAAAAGGGTCTTCGTCGAGATTAGATAAAGTTAGGTTAGGAAAATTGGTGAATCAATTAGATGCTACCATATGGTGTTGCTATTGCTCCTATGATGAGGGGACGTTGTGGTGTTCGAGTAGCAAGGTTAGGATGACAAATGGAGGAATAGATGGAATGCAATGGGGAAAGTAAATAAAAGATAACGACTAGCCTATGGGATCGATCAGAGGCTATAAGCCAATTATGAGTAAGGCCATAGCAGAAAGATGTTATGACATCATAAATGAGTAAGACCATAGCTAAAATACTTCATGACATCATGATAGAAATGAGTAAGACCATAGCTGAAAGACGCTATGGCATCATGTGAAAGCACGCTAGAATGGCTAAATAGGACTAAGACCATGGCTGAAAGATGCTATGACATACTTTGGAAGCCCATCGAGACACTAAACACAGGACAGTCCACCAAGACACTAAACACGAAAAAGTCCACCGGGACACTAAACGCAGGGAAATGCACCGAGACATTAAACATGGGGAAGTCCTTCGAGACACTCTATATGGGGAACTCTGCTGGGACACTAAACATGGGGTAATCAGCTGGGACTGTAACATGGGGAGTTTGCCAGGGTGTAAAGAAATAGAGATTGTAATTGAAAGCTCATGGTTCATTAAGAATATCAAGGGTGAAAGTGGAGTTCGTAGGTATTAGAGTGATAGGTCATATAAACAACTGGGTTGGCATGACCAAGGATTATAGACCACCGAAATGGCGAGCGACGCTAAGGTTATGTCTTAACCTAGATAGGGTGGGAAGCAAAAAAGCTCAGTTGGTAAAAATGGTATTCATAGTATACACATATACTAGTCTGCTAGGAAGGCTGCAAATTCCATGCAAAGTAAACAGGCATGGATAAGGATGCGCTGGTACATAGTGGTGTACATGTCATGGGAAAAGATCACCTGAAAGGTTTAATAGGCTAAACCGGGTTCTCTTGAGAGAAAATGAGTGCCAATGCTGGATGGCTAGCAAAGCTCACCTAAAGATGGGGGAAAGTAGATGTGAAATCTAGGCAAGAGAGCGGCATAAATTTTGTTGAGCTCCCAAGATCGAAGCATAAACATTAAGAAGACTTCTTTAGGGATATTTTGACAAGAGAAGGGCCTCGGTGTTAGTAGTGAGCACTAGTACAATGAGGCAGCGATGACATTGAATTTCTAAGGAATACCACAGATATAGAAATCACTCAAACAGTTGTAAATCGCTGGTCACTAGAGGAAATCAATATGGTTATCAGGGAGTTAAAACTTGAGCTAAATGCGTCATATTTTTCTTAAAATTTTTGTATGCAAATCTCACTAAGTTCGCCCAAAATTATAAGTTTTCTGTTCAAATGTGAGTTAGTTAAAGATTCAAAAAAATGAGAGGGGCCAAGTTGGACTTCGTTGGAAGCTATGAGGAACATAGTAGTTGTATATGCATATAGAAGGGCAGCCTAGAGGCCTTTCTTCAGGGATAAACTTGTCTAAATGTGTTATTGAGTCTCTGTCCAAAAATTTGTAATCGTCTGATAGATTCAAAGTCTTAAAGATTATTTATCCATTTAATACAAGTTGTAAATTCAATTAGATTTTAAAATCTAATTCGTTTAAGTATGCAATTAAGTGAACAAAATAAGATATGTTATGTAACACCCTTTACCTGTATTTGACGCCGGAATAGGGTACGAGGCATTACCGAACTTAAACACAAGCAAACATACACTTTCAGGTTATAAATTTTGCGTTCAAATTTAAAACTTTTTGTATTCAATCACAATGTCCCTATTATGAGCCTACGAGGCCCAAAAGATGCTTTGAAAATGGTTCGGGACTAAACCGAGAACTTTAGAAAATTTTACGACACTTAGAGAATTTTTGCTAAAACAGGGGTCACACGCCCATGTGGCTTGGGACACGCTCGTGTGCGCAGGCTGTGTGGTCACACATGCCCGTGTCCTTATCCCGTGTAGCTATCTGTTTGTCACCCAAGAACAAATTGAAGACACACGGCGAAGACACACGCCCATGTCCCGGGGCCGTGTCCTTCAAACGACTGAGACACACAGTTGTGTCTCACGCCCCTGTGCTCGATACTAAGCCTTTTGTTTTGCAACAATTTAGGTGTAGGAGACACATGGCCAGATTATGTAACACCCCTTGCCCGCATCCGACGCCGGGACGGGGTTCGAGGTGCTCCCTGACTTTTACTAACACTTCTATACTAAACAGGGCCATGAAATCTCAAATAATTAAAAACTTTTCTTTTCACATACAATCTGTCCCATATACGGGCTTACGAGGCCCAAAACATACATCCGGAGTGGTTTGGGATCCAACCGAGAACTCATGAAAAACTTAGAAAATCTCTTACATCAAGGCTTCATACGCCCGTGTGGGTATAGAGCACACGCCCGTGTGCTAGGGACACGCCCGTGTCCCGAACCCATGTCCAAAAACCTGGACAAATACAAGGCTATTTTCTAAGCCATTTTGTCACCCTCACAACACATGCACACATACTTATACAATAGCATACAACATGGCAAAAATTAGGCACTTAAACATTCCTAACATGACATGACCATGGTAATTCCACATGCAATAGATATCATAGATTTTTATCACATCTTTACCATATTCATGCTATAATCATTATAAACTCATCACGTAATACCATAGCACATGCAAGTATAATTAATATGAATTTACAATCCCATAATCAAAATAGGCCAACACATATGGTCAAAGCCATATCACATACTCAATACTTAAACTCCTATACATGCCATAGACTCAAAGTACTTGAAATCACTACACCAATAGCGTTAGCTTGACAGTGTGATAATATCTTCGATGAACACCAACCCGAGCAAACCTGGAAACCCTAGAGAACATGGGAAAGAAGGGGGGGTAAGCTTTCGCTTAGTAAGTTCATATGAAAACAATAAGCAACTGATTAACTTGTTTTATCAATGTTTACAACATATTCTCAAGTTCACGACAAGCTGTCTTCCTACACAACAGTCACTAAATTATTTATCTTTGGAGCTATGAAACTCAAAATTAAGTTTCGTAAATTTTATATAAAACTAGACTCATTTCTATTTCTTCCATAAAATTTTAAGAATTTTTGGTCCAGCAATTTTGTACAGTTTATTAGTTAAATTTTCCCCTATTTCAGGGTATGACTACTCTGACCCTTGTGAACTACAAACCAATTTCTCCCTGTAGAGAATTCCAATGACCATGCCGTTTAATTCCCTTAAAAATAGACTCAATAAGGAATCCATGAATGTAAGGTATGACTCTTAATAATTTTTTTACAATTTATGGTGAATTTCTAAAGTCAGAACAGGGTATCTCGAATTTATTAAGACCCTATTTTACAAGAATTCAAATATCACACAATATAGAATTCTTTTTCTTCCCCTGTTTCTTTCATGTGAAAATATACTCATTAAGCTTTAATCTCATATTTTATTCTGCCTCTAACTTATTTTCCACTATTTTTAGTGTATTTTCAAAGTTACACTACTGCAGTAACTCAAATTTGTCAAGGCTAAGTTGCTCATTCATGATCATTGTTCACAAAATTAATACAACATCATTTCATCCATCATGGTAAGAACACATATTATGCATCATAGATCATCACATATCAAGGCATTCTCATAGGCTTAATATACATACTTGCACAACTCGTAACATAACTCAAGTGTATACTCACCAATGACTTACCTCATTGGGACCATCATCAACTCTTTCCTTGAATTACCCGTTGAACACTGGGAATACTAATTAGATACTCGGAAAAGCATTTGCACATAAGCACCTTAATTGTAGCTAAAGCTACCTCATATCTCATGACATTTCAATGCTCACTCACGAGCCAGTCATCTAGACTCATAATTCCCAGTGACATGTCACTCGTATCCTATTCTATTCCTAGGGTTCAAACGGGATTTTTCCTCATCTATTAAGGCTTTGTCTTATCATATTTATATTAATCACATACACTTAATATCTTTACAATTCATGTAATGATAACATTTAAATACATGTACAGCATGGTATTGTTTACATACAAACTTACCTCGATACCACAAAGGTGAAAAGGACATAATCATCCCTTAATCAATTTCTTTCCGTTTTAGGTCCAAATCTCGATTTCCTTGATCTATAATATCACATTTAGCCTACCAATCAGTCACAATATTCATATGGGTCTAAAAATCATATTTTTATAAATTTTCATTTTGACCCCTAGACTTTGGCATATTTGCACTTTTTCCCCAATGCTCATAAAATAATTTTATCACATTTCTTTACTCCTTGAGTCTAGATGAACCATTTTCTTAACTATAGCAACTCATAATTTCAACTATTTTACACATTACAACTCATTTTACAACTTAGCAATCTAGCCCTTTTTTTAAGGTGTTTTCATGCAATTTCTTTCACAAAAGTTGTTTATTAGACAACTAGGACTCATAATCTTCCATAAAAACACAACAAACAACACATTTACTTTCATAGAAAAACCCTAGGCTCTTCATCATTTTGGAAATAGTCCCCTCTTATGAAAGCTCATGATTTAGGGGTTCCAAAAATGTAAAAATCATCAAGCAAAGACATTAAAATCACTTACAAGCAAGGGATATATGTTGCTGAAATTTTCCAGCTTCAAAACCCTTTCTATGCTGCATATTTCGGTGAAGGAGAAGAGAAAAATGATAGCTTTTTCTTTTTGATTTGTTAATAATAAAACTAGTCAAAATTGGAGACCAAATTTCACCTAATTTTGACTTTTCAACAATTTTGTCTCCCATGGCGGGCCATCACACTTTCAATGGCCTAATTTCACTTTAAAGACCCCCAATTTAAGATACAAGGCAATTTAACACCTTTAGGTATTAAAACACAACTTTTACCTTTTACGTGACTTAGTCCTTTTTCGAAATTGGACTAGAAATTGCTAAAATTAACTTACCAAAATTTACAATCACTTATAAAATTATATTATAACACATAAAATAATACTAAAATAATTTTCTCTGGCCTCAAAATAGTGGTCCCGAAACCACTGTTCTGACTAGGCCCAAAATCGGGCTGTTACATTTCTTCCCCCTTTTAGGGATTTTCGTCCCCGAAAATCTTACCAAAAAAAGTTGCTCTCTACTTTCACGAGTCACTTATATCTTTTTCTCAAAACTTACAAAACAACTCAGCTGAAGTTGATACTCAGGATTTCTGTAACCTTTCCACAATTACCATAAAAATCTCGGCTCAATTTGAAATACTGAAAACTGACATTCTAAGAACTATAAGCTTAGAAACACAACTCGTCCCAATCCGTCTAACAATACCTCTGTATATACCAAAATAGTCATGCGGACTACTATCATCAATCTATCACAATCCATTATGGTATCTCTTATTTCCTGGAGAAGAGAGACATCCCGATACAAAATTCATTCTAATCATTTCTCAATTTTCTCTTTCAATGTCAGCACTGACAATTATAATCTTGAATATATCTGATAATCGGCTTTCCCCGGTAGTCAATTTAACATCCTTTGGAAGAATAAACAAAAGACTGCTGTGAACTCTGTACACAATTCTTTGCATAGCCTGGAGTTTCTCAGTACCCTAATCTTACTCTGAAATAATAATAACAGAAACCAGAAATAAAATCTTCCTTGCAATTCCAAATTAAAAGTCGAATCATGATGTACTTGTTTAATTTACCACTTATAGCCACATTTCTATACTCTGATCATCAACTGTTTAGAAACTTTACTAACATGAATCAAACGATTCCAACTTCATAGATGTGGTCTCTTTACTAACCAGGATAACTATACTTATAACATCTATCGGACAAGAGAAATCCAACTAATATGTTTCCATAACATACTTTCAAGAATAAAACTCCATCATTTCTGACTGTACGACTACTTACCAAAGAACACGTAATGGTATTCTCGAACTAGAGAATAAACTTAAATCCACATAACTCAGATTTACTTTTACAGAATAACCATTCTTTACCCCCAAGAATTTTAAATAAATCTCGACACTGAAATCCCCACACTTTTATGGTGAGCCAGAAGCTTAATCATAACAGATTCTAATATCACAAGTCAAAGATTACTCGTAAAGATAAGCCAAGCTTGATAATTCTGGAAATAAGAATGAGAGAAAAGCCAATATAAGAAATTCCAATATATAAAGACTATACCAGAAATCCGAGAATATAATCCAGAAGAAAATAATAAAAATGATCCGAAAAATCCCTCAGAGAAAACCAGAAGGAAACTACTGTCTGGACACTCTAGAATTCCTCATAACAAAGATAATATAATTCCCGTATATATATAAACCATAATCAATAGAACATTAGAATAATCTCACATAGATTTTTACTATCAACTTCATTTCAATATATCAGAATAGAAATCTGAAGAGATGGGGAAAATGTCAATCATAACTAACTAGACTAATAGAGCTTTTCATCTAATATCACAGTCACTAGCATCCTCGTATGATAGAATTTCCATTCGAAAGGGATAACCATACGTATTTCCCAGAATTGAGGAAAACATAGAATACTCAGAAGAGAAAGATAGCCATCACTTTTGTTTAATTGAATCCGTCATACTCAGACATCTGTGCAAGTCCGACATTATTCCTCTAACTAATTCTGTCTTCGCTAATCTCATACTATTCCATTATTGTACTCTTCAGTTTCACTTTTTCAAGCTTATGCAACATATCTCTCAAAAATCTCATCGTATAACTCTATTCTGGTAAGGGGGCGAAGATTTTAAAGCCTCTAAACTTTTGACTCTCAAACAAATACATATTCAACAACAACATAGCATTACACACATCGATTCAAACATTTCAAATTTCCAACTTGTTATGAACATATTTTCACATATCTCAGTAATACATGCAACTTTATTTCATGCGAATATTAGCTAAACATAAGTGAATTTATCATAACTCAAACTTTCATTTCTTTTTTCTCAAATTACCCTTAATGTCTTATCAAGTTTCCACATTTAGTCTTAATCACTTTCCAATATTTATCAAATTGGAGAACGTCTTACGGTTTTGTGTACATCGTTTACTTGATGCCATAGTCCAACTATGGTCTTGTACTAGCTTTCGTCTATCTGTGCCGATGCCGTGTCCCAGACAGGTCTTACACTGACACATGTAACCGTGCCGATGCATGTCCCAGACATGTCTTACACTAGCACATCTCGTACCCGACGCATGCCCCAGACATGTCTGACACTGGCTAAAATCTCGAGGCCGATGCATGTCCCAAACATGTCTTACACTGGCTCTCATACTGTGGCTGATGCATGTCCTAGACATGTCTTACACTAGCCCTCGTCTCAATGCCGATGCAATGTCCCAGACATGGTCTTACACTGGCACACAAATCTCATGTATTGCCACGGTCCAACCATAGTCTTTTCCGTCAATTCATTAGTGAACGATCGTACTCATTCCCTGCGTTCCACCCAATTTGATCTTTCATTACAACTTTCATGCTATTGTGACATTTATGATTCTGTAATTAAGATTATAAGGCAGAACATTTCAGCATCTTAACTTCATTGATCTAGACAAAAATGTCAACCTCATGTATATATTGATTACTAATCATGCAATAAAAGCATTCATACATACACTCTGTCACTTCAAGCAAATTTCTTTCTTTTCATAAACACTTGGCCAAATCAAGTTGGACATTTAACATCGTATGAATACTAACATGCATAAAAGAGCTTTTCACAACTTAACTTTGTTTTATTTCACTATTTCACATTCTTTAACTCAAGAGTATCACATAATGAATACTAGGTCATGTAAAAATCATGAATTTCTTTTCATACCTTTCCCATTTTCAGCATATCACAAGCATTATTCAGTAATCTCAAGTTTACTCTTATCTCTATCAAGATTTGCTCGGTTGGAACTCATTCCTATCTTAACCAACAGTTCTGTTAGGGCAGAGAGATATCACACTATCACGAGTAATACTATGGCATGTATAGCTAGACTCTTTTACGCTAGGTTAGTCCGAGAACCGACTAAACCATGCTCTGATACCACTAAATGTAACACCCCTAGCCCGCATCCGACGCCGGGATGGGGTTCGAGGTGCTACCTGACTTTTACTAACACTTCTATACTAAACAGGGCCATGAAATCTCAAATAATTAAAAACTTTTCTTTTCACATACAATATGTCCCATATATGGGCTTACGAGGCCCAAAACATACATCCGGAGTGGTTCGGGACCCAACCGAGAACTCATGAAAAATTTAGAAAATCTCTTACATCAAGGCTTTATACGCCCGTGTGGGTATAGAGCACACGCCCGTGTGCTAGGGACATGCCCGTGTCTCGAACCCATGTCCAAAAACTTGGACAAATACAAGGCTATTTTCCAAGCCATTTTGTCACCCTCACATCACAAGCACACAAACTTATACAATAGCATATGACATGTCAAAATTAGGCACTTAAACATTCCTAACATGACATGACCATGGTAATTTCACATGCAATAGATATCATAGAGTTTTCTCACATCTTTACCACATTCATGCTATAATCATTATAAACTGATCACGTAATACCATAGCACACGCATGTATAATTAAAATGAATTTCCAATCCCGTAATCAAAATAGGCCAACACATATGGTCAAAGCCATATCACATACTCTAATATTTAAACTCCTATACATGTTATAGACTCAAAGTACTTGAAATCACTACACCAATAGCGTTAGCTTGACAGTGTGATAATATCTCCGATGAACTTCAACCCGAGCAAACCTGGAAACCCTAGAGAACATGGGAAAGAAGGGGGGGTAAGCTTTCTCTTAGTAAGTTCATATGAAAACAATAAGCAACTCATTAACTTGTTTTATCAATGTTTACAACATATTCTCAAGCTCACGACAAGCTGTCTTCCTGCGCAAGAGTCACTAAATTATTTATATCTAGAGCTACAAAACTCCAAATTAAGTTCCGTAAATTTTATCTAAAACTAGTCTCATTTATATTTCTTCCATAAAATTTTAAGATTTTTTAGTCGAGCCATTTTCTACAGTTTATTAGTTAAATTATCCCCTATTTCAGGGTATGACTACTCTGACCCTTGTGTACTACGAACCGAATTTCTCCCTGTACAGAATGCCAATGACCATACCGTTTGTTTCCTTTAAAAATAGACTCAATAAGGAATCCATGAAATGTAAGGTATGACTCTTAATAAGTTTTTTACAATTTATGGTGAGTTTCTAAATTCAGAATAGGGGATCTCGAATTCATTGAGACCCTATTTTACAAAAATTCAAATATCACACAATATACAATTCATTTTCTTCCCCTGTTTCTTTCATGTGAAAATAGACTCATTAAGCTTTAATCCCATATTTTATTCTGCCTCTAATTCATTTTCCACAATTTTTAGTGTATTTTTAAATGTTACACTACTGCAGTAACTCAAATCTGTCAAGGCTAAGTTACTCATTCATGATCATTGTTCACAAAATTAATACAACATCATTTCATCCATCATGGTAAGAACACATATTATGCATCATAGATCATCACATATCAAGGCATTCTCATAGGCTTAATATACATACTTGCACAACTCGTAACATAACTCAAGTGTATACTCACCAATGACTTACCTCATTGGGACCATCATCAACTCTTTCCTTGGATTACCCGTTGAACACTTGGAATACTAATTGGATACTCGGAAAAGCCTTTGCACATAAGCCTCAATTGTAGCTAAATCTACCTCATATCTCATGACATTTCAATGCTCACTCTCGAGCTAGTCATCTAGACTTATAATTCTGAGTGACATGTCACTCGTATCCTATTCTATTCCTAAGGTTCAAACGGGATTTTTCCTCGTCTATTAAGGCTTTGTCTTATCATATTTCTATTAATCACATACACTTAATATCTGTACAATTCATGTAATGATAACATTTAATTACATCTATAGCATGGTATTGTTTACATACAAACTTACCTCGATACCACAAAGGTGAAAAGGACATAATCATCCCTTAATCAATTTCTTTCCGTTCTAGGTCCAAATCTCGATTTCCTTGATCTATAATATCACATTTAGCCTACCAATCAATCACAATATTCATATGGGTCTAAAAATCATATTTTTACAAATTTTCATTTTGACCCCTAGACTTTTGCATATTTGCAGTTTTGCCCCAATGCTCGTAAAATAATTTTTATCACATTTCTTTACTCCTTGAGTCTAGATGAACCATTTTCATAACTATAGTAACTCATAATTTCAACTATTTTATACATTACAACTCATTTTACAACTTAGCAATCTAGCCCTTTTTTAAGGTGTTTTTATGCAATTCTTTCACAAAAGTTGTTTATTAGACAACTAGGACTCATAATCTTCCATAAAAACATAGCAAACAACACATTTACTTTCATAGCAAAACCCTAGGTTCTTCATCATTTTGCAAAATAGTCCCCTTTTATGAAAGCTCATGCTTTAGGGTTCCAAAAATGTAAAAATCATCAAGCAAAGACATTAAAATCACTTACAAGCAAGGGAAATATGTTGCTGAAATTTTCCAGCTTCAAAACCCTTTCTTTGCTGCATATTTCGGTGAAGGAGAAGAGAAAAATAATAGCTTTTTCTTTTTGATTTGTTAATAATAAAACAAGTCAAAATTGGAGACCAAAGTTCACCTAATTTTGACTTTTCAACAATTTTGTCTCCCATGGCAGGCCATCACACTTTCAATGGCCTAATTTCACTTTAAAGATCCCCAATTTAAGATACAAGGCAATTTAACACCTTTAGGTATTAAAACACAACTTTTACCTTTTACGTGATTTAGTCATTTTTCGAAATTGGACTAGAAATTGCTAAAAGTAACTTACCAAAATTTACATGCACTTATAAAATTATATTATAACACATAAAATAATACTAAAATAATTTTCTCTGGCCTCAAAATAGTGGTCCCGAAACCATTGTTCCGACTAGGCCCAAAATCGGGCTGTTACATTTCTTCCCCCCTTTAGGGATTTTCGTCCCCGAAAATCTTACCAGAAAATGTTGCTCTCTACTTTCACGAGTCACTTATATCTTTTTCTCAAAACTTACAAAACAACTCAGCTGAAGTTGATACTCAGGATTTCTGTAACCTTTCCACAATTACCATAAAATTCTCGGCTCAATTCGAAATACTGAAAATTGACATTCTAAGAACTATAAGCTTAGAAACACAACTCGTCCCAATCCGTCTAACAATACCTCTGTCTATACCAAAATAGTCATGCGGACTACTATCATCAATCTATCACAATCCATTATGGTATCTCTTATTTCCCGGAGAAGAGAGACATCCCGAGACAAAATTCATTCTAATCATTTCTCAATTATCTCTTTCAATGGCAGCACTGACAATTATAATCTTGAATATATCTGATAATCGGCTTTCCCCGGTAGTCAATTTAACATCCTTTGGAAGAATAAACAAAGGACTGCTGTGAACTCTGTACACTATTCTCTACATAGCCTGGAGTTTCTCAATACCCTAATCTTACTTTGAAATAATAGTAACAGAAACCAAATATCAAATATTCCTTGCAATTCCAAATTAAAAGTCGAATCATGCTGTACTTGCTTAATTTACCACTTATAGCCACATTTCTATACTCTGATCATCAACTGTTTAGAAACTTTACTAACATGAATCAAATGATTCCAACTTCATAGATGTGGTCTCTTTACTAATCAAGATAACTATACTTATAACATCTCTCGGACAAGAGAAATCCAACTAATATGTTTCCATAACATACTTTCAAGAATAAAACCCCATCGTTTCTGACTGTACGACTACTTACCAAAGAACACGTAACGGTATTCTCGAACCAGAGAATAAACATAAATGCACATAACTCAGATTTACTTTTACAGAATAACCATTCTTTACCCCAAGAATTTTAAAGAAATCTCGACACTGAAATCCCCACACTTTTATGGTCGAGCCAGAAGCTTAATCATAACAGATTCTAATATCGCAAGTCAAAGATTACTCGTAAAGATAAGCCAAGCTTGATAATTCTCGAAACAAGAACGAGAGAAAAGCCAATATAAGAAATTCCAAGATATAAAGACTATACCAGAAATCCGAGAATATAATCCAGAAGAAAATAATAAAAATGATCCAGAAAACCCCTCAGAGAAAACCAGAAGGAAACTACTATCTGGACACTCTAGAATTCCTCATAACAGAGATAATATAATTCCCGTATATATATAAACCATAATCAATAGAACATCAGAATAATCTCACATAGATTTTTACTATCAACTTCATTTCAATATATCAGAATAGAAATCTGAAGAGATGGGGAAAATGTCAATCATAACTAACTAGACTAATAGAGCTTTTCATCTAATATCACAGTCACTAGCATCCTCGTATGATAGAATTTCCATTCGAAAGGGATAACCATACGTATTCCCCAGAATTGAGGAAAACATAGAATAATCAGAAGAGAAAGATAGCCATTACTTTTGTTTAATTGAATCCGTCATACTCAGACATCTGTGCAAGTCCGACATTATTCCTCTAACTAATTCTGTCTTCGCTAATCTCATACTATTCCATTATTGTACTCTTCAGTTTCACTTTTTCAAGCTTATGCAACATATCTCTCGAAACTCTCATCGTATAACTCTATTCTGGTAAGGGGGCGTAGATTTTAAAGCCTCTAAACTTTTGACTCTCAAGCAAATACATATTCAACAACAACATAACATTACACACATCGATTCAAACATTTCAAATTTCCAACTTGTTATGAACACATTTTCACATATCTCAGTAATACATGCAACTTTATTTCATGCGAATATTAGCTAAACATAAGTGAATTTATCATAACTCAAACTTTCATTTCTTTTTTCTCAAATTACCCTTAATGTCTTATCAAGTTTCCACATTTAGTCTTAATCACTTTCCAATATTTATCAAATTGGAGAACGTCTTACGGTTTTGTGTACATCGTTTACTTGATGCCATAGTCCAACTATGGTCTTGTACTAGCTTTCGTCTATCTGTGCCGATGCCGTGTCCCAGACAGGTCTTACACTGACACATGTAACCGTGCTGATGCATGTCCCAGACATGTCTTACACTAGCACATCTTGTACCCGACGCATGTCCCAGACATGTCTGACACCGGCTAAAATCTCGAGGCCAATGCATGTCCCAAACATGTCTTACACTGGCTCTCATACTGTGGCTGATGCATGTCCTAGACATGTCTTACACTAGCCCTCGTCTCAATGCCGATGCCATGTCCCAGACATGGTCTTACACTGGCACACAAATCTCATGTATTGCCACGGTCCAACCATAGTCTTTTCGTCAATTCATTAGTGAACGATCGTACTCATTCCCTGCGTTCCACCCAATTTGATCTTTCATTACAACTTTCATGCTATTGTGACATTTATGATTCTGTAATTAAGATTATAAGGCATACCATTTCGGCATCTTAACTTCATTAATCTAGACAAAAATGTCAACCTCATGTATATACTGATTACTAATCATGCAATAAAAGCATTCATACATACACTCTGTCACTTCAAGAAAATTTCTTTCTTTTCATAAACACTTGGCCAAATCAAGTTGGACATTTAACATCGTATGAATACTAATATGCATAAAAGAGCTTTTCACAACTTAACTTTGTTTTATTTCACTATTTCACATTCTTTAACTCAAGAGTATCACATAATGAATACTAGGTCATGTAAAAATCATGAATTTCTTTTCATACCTTTCCTATTTTCAGCATATCACAAGCATGATTCAATAATCTCAAGTTTACTCTTATCTCTATCAAGATTTGCTCGGTTGGAACTCATTCCTCTCTTAACCAACAGTTGTGCTAGGGCTGAGAGATATCACACTATCACGAGTAATACTATGGCATGTATAGCTAGACTCTTTTACGCTAGGTTAGTCCGAGAACCGACTAAACCATGCTCTGATACCACTAAATGTAACATCCCTAGCCCGCATCCGACGCCGGGACAGGGTTCGAGGTGCTACCTGACTTTTACTAACACTTCTATACTAAATAGGGCCATGAAATCTCAAATAATTAAAAATTTTTCTTTTCACATACAACCTGTCCCATATATGGGCTTACGAGGCCCAAAACATACATCCGGAGTGGTTCGGGACCCAACCGAGAACTCATGAAAAACTTAGAAAATCTCTTACATCAAGGCTTCATACGCCCATGTGGGTATAGAGCACACGCTCGTGTGCTAGGGACACGCCCGTGTCCCGAACCCATGTCCAAAAACCTGGACAAATACAAGGCTATTTTCCAAGCCATTTTGTCACCCTCACAACACATGCACACATACTTATACAATAGCATACAAGATGGCAAAATTAGGCACTTAAACATTCCTAACATGACATGACCATGGTAATTTCACATGCAATAGATATCATAGATTTTTCTCACATCTTTACCACATTCAGGTATAATTAAAATGAATTTACAATGAATTTACAATCCTATAGTCATTATAAACTCATCACGTAATACCATAGCACACGCATGTATAATTAAAATGAATTTACAATCCCATAATCAAAATAGGCCAACACATATGGTCAAAGCCATATCACATACTCTAATATTTAAACTCCTATACATGCCATAGACTCAAAGTACTTGAAATCACTATACCAATAGCGTTAGCTTGACAGTGTGATAATATCTCCGACGAACTCCAACCCGAGCAAACCTGAAAACCCTAGAGAACATGGGAAAGAAGGGGGGGTAAGCTTTCTCTTAGTAAGTTCATATGAAAACAATAAGAAACTCATTAACTTGTTTTATCAATGTTTACAATATATTCTCAAGTTCACGGCAAGCTGTCTTCCTGCGCAACAGTCACTAAATTATTTATATCTAGAGCTACGAAACTCCAAATTAAGTTCCGTAAATTTTATCTGAAACTAGACTCATTTATATTACTTCAATAAAATTTTAAGAATTTTTGGTTCAGCCATTCAGTACAGATTATTAGTTAAATTATCCCCTATTTCAGGGTATGACTACTCTGACCCTTGTGCACTACGAACTGAATTTCTCCCTGTACAGAGTTCCAATGACCATACCGTTTGTTTCCCTTAAAAATAGACTCAATAAGGAATCCATGAAATGTAAGGTATGACTCTTAAGAAATTTTTTACAATTTATAGTGAATTTCTAAATTCAAAACTGGGGATCTCGAATTCAGTCAGACCCTGTTTTACAAGAATTCAAATATCACACAATATAGAATTCTTTTTCTTCCCCTGTTTCTTTCATGTGAAAATAGACTCATTAATCCTTAATCCCATATTTTATTCTGCCTCTAACACATTTTCCACAATTTTTAGTTTATTTTTCAAAGTTACACTACTGCAGTAACTCAAATCTGTCAAGGCTAAGTTACTCACTCATGATCATTGTTCACAAAATTAATACAACATCATTTCAACCATCATGGTAAGAACACATATTATGCATCATAGATCATCACATATCAAGGCATTCTCATAGGCTTAATATACATACTTGCACAACTCGTAACATAACTCAAGTGTATACTCACCAATGACTTACCTCATTGGGTCCATCATCAACTCTTTCCTTGGATTACCCGTTGAACACTTGGAATACTAATTGGATACTCGGAAAAGCCTTTGCACATAAGTGCCTCAATTGTAGCTAAAGCTACCTCATATCTCATGACATTTCAATGCTCACTCTCGAGCTAGTCATCTAGACTCATAATTCCTAGTGACATGTCACTCGTATCCTATTCTATTCCTAAGGTTCAAACGGGATTTTTCCTCGTCTATTAAGGCTTTGTCTTATCATATTTCAATTAATCACTTACACTTAATATCTGTACAATTCATGTAATGATAACATTTAAATACATGTATAGCATGGTATTGTTTACATACAAACTTACCTCGATACCACAAAGGTGAAAAGGACATAATCATCCCTTAATCAATTTCTTTCCGTTCTAGGTCCAAATCTCGATTTCCTTGATCTATAATATCACATTTAGCCTACCAATCAGTCACAATATTCATATGGGTCTAAAAATCATATTTTTACAAATTTTCATTTTGACCCCTAGACTTTTGCATATTTGCACTTTTGCCCCAATGCTCGTAAAATATTTTTTTATCACATTTCTTTACTCCTTGAGTCTAGATGAACCATTTTCATAACTATAGCAACTCATAATTTCAACTATTTTATACATTACAACTCATTTTACAACTTAGCAATCTAGCCCTTTTTTAAAGGTGTTTTCATGCAATTTCTCTCACAAAAGTTGTTTATTAGACAACTAGTGTGACAGCCCTAATTTGACCCTAGTCGGAATGTGGTTTCGAGACCACAAAACCGAGTTATAAAAATTTATTTAAAATTTATTTGCATAACTTCTATGTGTGATAATGCATGTGTGAAAATTTGATGTTTTAATTTAGTCTTATGAATGGGAATTTTACTTGAAAGGACTTGGTTGGGAAACCTTGAAAATGGGATAGGCAAATGTGTAGTAGCCAAACATTTTATGTTTTAGTATTATGGGGGACTTGCATGTCAAATAGACCAATTTTAAATGTAAATGGCCGGCCAACATGCATGTAATCATGGGTTCTATTGTTTTTATTTTAATTGGTGGGAATTATATATATATAATTAATATAGAAATAAGCATTTTATCATAAAATGATTTTTATATTGTGAATCCTTTCTTTCATTTTGCCGAATCTAAAGAAAGAAAAAAAAAATGGAGCAAGACATTTTATCCTAAAAAAATATAGAAATATGCATGATATTTGATGTGTATCCGTACTTAGGGTCCGCAGGCTATGTGCTGGAATTATATCTGGACTTAAGGTCCGCAGGCTACGTGCTGGAAATATGTCCGGGCTAAAGTCCCGCAGGCTTCAAGCTGGTATTATACCGGGTTTAAATTCCCGCAGGCTTGTGCTGGTAATTGGTTTCAAGTCCTAAGACCTGACAGGATTAATGCCAGTAAGTTAAGTAAGATTACGATATTGAATGTTCGCAGTAAACCATCGTCGAGTAAGTACTATACATTTAATGTGTTCAGGTACGTATTACTTACTCATCGGCGAATTGATTTCGAAGTGAATCATTAGCATCAAAGAAGAATATATATATAAATATGATTGATGGTTATATTTGCGAATATGAGAATGATTTAATCGGTCATGGTATATTTGTATATGAATTATATGTTAAAATTTCTTTATGTACTCATGTACATTCAGTCAATGATTTTGTGAATTATTAGTATCAAAGAATGATACTTAAGTGTGAATGATTGTTATATCTACGAGTAAAACAATGACCTATTCGGTCAAATGTTGTTATTATATGAGATTATTTGATTTAAATGCATCGCATGAACTTTTAGTAAAAGAAAAATATGTGCTGAGAATCTATGTTTATGTTTATGTGTATTCGGCCATGAAGCAATTTGAATTGAGAATAAGTCTGTTTAAATGAATGTTTTGATTTTCGATAAGTTTTAATTATTTGTGATGCTTAAAACTTACTAAGCTTTGAAAGCTTACTTCGTTTGTTACGTTCTCTGTTTTATAGATTGTTGATTCCAGCTACCTGCTCGGAAAGGGAATCGTCAGCTACTCGTCACACTATCTATCATTTTGGGGTACTACTATATTTTGGAGCTAGTATGGCATGTATGGAATAGACTTAAGCGAATGATATTTGAGACGTACTTATATATAAGCCATGTGAATATGGCTACTTTTGAATGTCGATACAAGTTTGAATTTCGATCTTTAACTGAGTTTGGCGATGTATATTTTTATTTTATTTTTATTGTGTATGTTTTTTTTAAATATTAAATTTTGGATCAGTAACTCTTCATAACCCACCCTGACGACGGACACGGGTTATAGGGGTGTTACAATTTTATTGGTATCAGAGCTACGGTTTAGTCGATTCTAGGACTAACGTAGCGTGTGTGAGTCTAGCTATACATGCCATAAAGTGTTAAAAGGATAGTGTGATGATTTCTGACAGTTAAAACGTGTTTTTTCGTATAGTAATGGATTCTGATCCCGATCGAGCAGTAGCTGAAGATGTTGAGAGCGTAGCGCCTGCTCCCGCGATAGGGACAGCACCGGTAGGCTCTCAACCGAATGCTAGCAATCAAAATGATGAGGCTAAACAAGCCTTCTATACTATGATGAACGATTGGTTTACCCAATATATTCGAACTAATCCGGCTGTTACACAACCCCTACCCCGACTAATACAACCCCTATACCTGTGGTAACTCCTATTGTTGACCGTTGAGGTTAAGCAAACCCCCAGTTGATAGAATTCGAAAGCACGGGGCTACTGAGTTCAAAGCTACTAACAATGATGATGCCGAGCAGGCTGAGTTTTGGCTCGATAATACCATTCGTGTGTTTGATGAATTATCGTACACACCCGATGAGTGCTTAAAATGTACTATATCACTATTATGTGATTCTACCTACTATTGGTGGAATACTTTTGTTTCAGTGGTGCCGAGAGAACGGGTTACTTGGGATTTCTTTCAAACCAAATTTCATAAGAAATATATCAGTCAAAGATTTATCGATCAGAAACGAAAGGAATTTCTTGAGCTCAATCAGGGTTCTATGACAGTTACCGATTATGAGTGAAAGTTTGTCAAACTTAGTAGATATGCTCAGGAATGTGTTTCGTCTGAGGCTATTATGTGTAAACGTTTCGAGGATGGGCTAAATGAAGATATTAAAATGTTTGTTGGCATTCTTAAAATCAGAGAGTTCGTAGTACCTGTCGAGCGAGCTTGCAAAGCCGAGGAGCTTAGTAAGGAAAAAAGTAAAGCTAATGTTGGAGCTGGAGAGTTTCAGAAAAGATCTTTGGGAAAGCCTTTTCAGCAATTATCGAAGAAATTTCGAGATGATTCGGGCCGATCTAAGAACACTTCGGGCTTGTCCAGACAAGACCGTGATCGACCTCCTATGAGTACGCGAGCCGCATCAGTTGCCAGTGTTGTAAATGATAGTCGGGATAGGATCGAGTGCAAATTTTATGGAAAATGGCATTCGGGGAGTTGTAGATTTCATGATCACTCCTGTTATAGATGCGGATCATTCGACCACTTCATCAAAGACTGCCCGAGGTTGTCAGAACGAAATGTGAATCAGATTGGAAAACTGAGTACTGCTATAGCTCGAGGTAGACCACCTAGGAATACGGGAAATGTTAGTGGAGGCCAGAGAGTGTCTAGAGATGCTACAACTAGATCTGAGGCTCATGCTCCTGCGAGAGCATATGCTATAAGCGCACGCGAGGATGCTTCTTCGCCTGATGTTATTACCGGTACTTTCACTCTCTTTGATACTGATGTGATTGCTTTGATTGACCCTGGTTCTACTCATTCATATGTATGTGAGACTTTAGCATCCAGTAAGACTCTACCTGTTGAGTCTACTGAGTTCGTAATCCGAGTGTCAAATCCCTTGGGTCAATATGTGTTAGTTGACAAAGTGTACAGGAAATGTCCCCTGATAATACGAGATTCCTGTTTTTCGGCCGATTTGATGCTTTTACCATTTAATGAATTTGATGTTATTCTCGGTATGGATTGGTTAACTGTTCATGATGCAGTTGTGAATTGCAAAAGAAAGACTATTGATTTGAGATGTGCAAATGATGAGATAATCCGAGTTGAGTCTACTGATATGAACGGGTTACCAACAGTTATATCCTTGATGTTCGCTCAGAAATATGTCAAAAAAGGGGTGTGAGGCGTATCTTACGTATGTAATTGATAATAAAGAATCAAAAAAGAAGCTTGAATCAGTATCAGTGGTTTGTGAGTATCCAGATGTTTTTCCTGAGGAATTGCCAGGGTTACCACCTATTCGAGAGGTAGAATTCGGCATCGAACTTGTACCTGGGACTACGCCAATTTCGATAGCTCCGTATCGTATGGCATCAACAGAATTGAAGGAATTGAAAGCTCAGTTGAAAGAGTTGACGGATAGAGGTTTCGCTCGACCGAGTTTCTCACCTTGGGGTGTACCACTATTGTTTGTGAAAAAGAAAGACGGAACTATGAGAATGTGCATCGACTACCGTCAATTAAATAAAGTGACAATCAAGAACAAATATCCGTTATCGCATATCAATGATTTGTTTGATCAGCTGAAAGGAGCCTCAGTGTTTTCAAAGATAGATTTGAGTTCGGGTTATTATCAGTTGCGAGTGCGAGACTCAGATGTGCCCAAAACTGCTTTCAGAACGAGATACGATCATTACGAGTTCTTAGTGATGCCGTTTGGGCTCACTAATGCCCCTGCGGTATTTATGGACTTGATGAATTGGATCTTCAGACAGCATTTGGACTGGTTTGTAGTTGTGTTTATAAACGACATTTTAATCTATTCGCGAGATGAAACCGAACATGCCGAGCACCTAAGATTAGTGTTGCAAATTTTACGTGACAAGAAGCTATATGCTAAGTTCAGTAAATGTGAGTTTTGGTTGAGAGAAGTTAGCTTTTTGGGGCATGTAGTATCCGCATCAGGTATTCGTGTTGATCCGAGTAAAATATCAGCTATACTTGATTGGAAGCCTCCTAGAAATGTTACTGAAGTTCGGAGCTTTCCGGGACTTGCCGGCTACTACAAACGGTTTGTAAAGGGTTTTTCGATGATAGCCACACCAATGACGAAGCCACTTCAGAAAGATATTAAGTTCGAATGGTCAGAAAAGTGTCAGAAAAGTTTCGACCAACTAAAAATGCTTTTGACAGAAGCCCTAGTGTTAGTGCAGCCTGAATCCGGTAAAGAGTTTGTCATTTACAGTGATGCATCATTACATGGATTGGGTTGTGTATTGATGCAAGAGGGTCGAGTTGTGGCTTACGCATCGAGGCAATTGAAGCCACATGAGAAAAACTATCCGACTCATGATCTCGAATTAGCTGCCATAGTATTTGCTTTGAAAATATGGAGACATTACTTGTTCGAAGAGAGATGTCATATATATTCGGATCATAAAAGCCTCAAATATTTAATGACTCAAAAAGATTTGAATCTGCGACAAAGACGTTGGCTTGAATTGTTGAAAGAATATGATCTTGTTATTGACTATCACCTTGAAAAGGCTAACGTGGTTGCCGATGCTTTGAGTCACAAGTCACTGTTTGCTTTGCAAGCAATGAATGTTCACTTGTCCATTTCATCTGATAATGTGTTAGTAGCAGAATTAAAAGCCAAACCGTTATTGATTCATCAAATATATGAAACTCAGAAAGTTGATGATGAATTTGTTGCTAAACGAGCTGAATGTGTTGCGAATGTGGATTCAGAATTTCAAATTGACAACAATGATTGTTTGAGGTTCAGAAGTCGATTGTGTGTTCCAAGAAATTCGAAACTTATTTCGATGATTTTGAGCGAGGTACATAGCAGCCGAATGTCAGTTCACCTGGGTAGTACAAAAATGTATAACGATCTGAAACGTCAGTATTGGTGGCACGGTATGAAACGAGACATTTCTAACTTTGTCTCGAAGTGTTTGATATGTCAACAAGTGAAAGCAGAACATCAAGTTCCTTCGGGATTACTTTAGCCGATTATGATACCCGAATGGAAATGGGATCGAGCCATGATGGATTTTGTATCTGGGTTGCCATTGTCACCAAGCAAGAAAGATGCGATCTGGGTTGTTATTGATAGATTGACAAAGTTGGCTCATTTTATCCCCCTACGTACTAATTATTCACTTGACAAGTTAGCCGAACTGTATGTTTCTCAGATTGTAAGGTTACACGGGGTACCTAATTCTATTGTGTCAGATAGAGATCCGAGATTCACATCGCAATTTTGGAAGAAATCGCAAGAAGCATTGGGTACCAAGTTGCATTTCAGACCGATGGTCAATCCGAGTGGATAATTCAGATATTCGAGGATATGTTGAGATGTTGCATCCTTGAGTTTAGTGGTTCATGGGAACGATATTTGCCTTTGATTGAATTCGCTTACAATAATAGTTTTCAATCAAGCATTAAGATGGCACCTTACGAGGCTTTGTATGGTCGTAAATGCCGTACACCGTTGTTTTGGACTGAGCTCAATTGAAAGGAAAATCTTCGGGGTTGATTTGGTTAAAGATGCTGAACAGAAAGTAAAAGTGATCCGTGAAAGTCTGAAAGTAGCTTCAGATCGTCAGAAGTCGTATACGGATTTAAAACAAAAAGACATTGAGTATCAGGTCGGAGACAAAGTATTTCTTAAAGTTTCACCTTGGAAAAAGGTGCTCAGATTTGGTTGAAAGGGCAAATTGAGTCCGAGGTTCATCGGGCCGTACAAAATATCCGAACGAGTTGGGCCGGTAGCATACAGATTGATTCTGCCCCCTGAACTTGAAAAGATTCACAATGTTTTTCATGTTTCGATGCTTCGACATTATAGATCTGATCCATCGCATGTAATTAGTCCATCAGAGGTTGAGATTCGATCTGATTTGAGTTACGAAGAAGTACCGGTTCGTATTTTGGCTCGTGAAGTAAAAGAACTACGAAATAAGAAAATCTCATTAGTGAAAGTACTGTGGCTCAAACACGAGGTTGAAGAAGCAACTTGGGAGCCAAAGGACTCAATGAAAGAATGTTATCCTAACCTTTTCGCTAGTAAGATTTTCGGGGACGAAAATTTCTAAGGGGGAGAGAGTTGTGACAGCCCTAATTTGACCCTAGTCGAAATGTGGTTTCGGGACCACAAAACCGAGTCATAAAAATTTATTTAAAATTTATTTGCCTAACTTCTATGTGTGATAGTGCATGTGTGAAAATTTGATGTTTTAATTTAGTCTTATGAATGGGAATTTTACTTGAAAGGACTTGGTTGAGAAACCTTGAAAATGGGATAGGCAAATGTGTAGTAGCCAAACATTTTATGTTTTAGTATTATGGGGACTTGCATGTCAAATAGACCAATTTTAAATGTAAATGGCCGGCCAACATGCATGTAATCATGGGTTCTATTGTTTTTATTTTAATTGGTGGGAATTATATATATAATTAATATAGAAATAAGCATTTTATGATGAAATGATTTTTATATTGTGAAATAATGAATTTATAATAGTAAATGGTGATAAAAACAAAGTTCCATGATCCTTTCTTTCATTTTGCCGAATCTAAAGAAAGAAAAAAAAATAGAGCAAGACATTCAGCCATTTGAATCATAAGGAAGGTTAGTAAATTGTGTTAGTTTTTTTTTTAAATTCTAGCTTGTTTTAGGTTAATCATCATGTTTCTTACTTAGGCCATGTTAAAATTTTGGATTTGGGTGGTGAATGGAGCATTCAGACATGGTTGTTAATGAAGAGATTGGATTATTTTCTTTATGTTTTGATGAATAAATGTTTATGAGAGAAGTTTGAACTAGTTAAAAGTTTAATTTGATAGTATTTATATGTGTAATAGCCGAACTTGGACTTGTTTAGTTACTTGAATAAATGTTTTGAAGTTAAATGCTAAAATATGAGTATTGTTGTTTAGATGATTTGAAAAGATAAGGGTAGATGTTTGAATGTCTAAAGGTTTGGTATTGTACATGAATTCTAATGGTATGATTTTGTAAATTGCCGAATGAGCTATAGGAGTTCGAAAATGGTTTAATTTTCATGTCTAAATTCGGTTATATCCAATCATGGTTGGAGTTATTTTGATATGCATAGTATAAGGTATGTATGATTTGTGTTTTGGTTGCATAACTATACATGTTTAAATGGTATGAATGCAAAGAGTTGTGAAATAGTAAATTGTAGTAAATCTGCTTGGGACAGCAGCTGTAATGTGATTTTGGAAAATCACCATAAATTTTGGGAGTGGAGTTAGAAGCTGAATAAACTATTTAATTAAATCTTAATGAGTTTAGTTTCAAATGAAATCAACGAGAACATATTTTGACTTCTGTACAATTAGAAATTTGATTTGAAGTAAAGGGTGGTCAGATTAGTCAAACAGTGAAACAGGGGAAACTTTAAGAAAAATCTGGTATTGATTGGCCAAGCTAAAAATTCTGAAAATTTTATGGATGAAATATATATGAGTCTATTTTCAGGGAAATTTTACGGAAATTGATTCGGAGTTTCGTAGCTCCAATTATAAATAATTTAGTGACTATTGCGCAGGAAGACAACTTATTGTGAATTTGTGATTATGTGGTAAATATTGATAAAAATTTGTTAACGAGTTGCTTAATGTTTTCTTATAAACTTACGATGATCTATATGTGTGAAAGTCGTATATATATATTATATTCTGAAAGTAATGCTTGAATAGTCGAATAATGACTAGTTTAAAATTGTTGAATTTAAGCTCAAGAGCATAGAGAACCAAGGTTGGACAAGGGAAAAGAGAAAGTAGTAGAATAGCCGATCCGAGACTGTTCGAAAATATTCGAGGTATGTTTTGAGTAGTCACCTTTAGTATATAATTGATGATGCCTTGATATGTGATATTTATGTATGCTTTTCGAATCGAAATGTAAATGATGGTATTCATATGGAGCTTATATCCGAACGTAGCAAATGACTACTAATGTGATATGTTGAATAAGTTGTGTTAATATATGATTAAATATGCATGATATTTGATGTGTATCCGTACTTAGGGTCCGCAGGCTATGTGCTGGAATTATATTTGGACTTAAGGTCCGCAGGCTACGTGCTGGAAATATGTCCGGGCTAAAGTCCCGCAGGCTTCAAGCTGGTATTATACCGGGTTTAAATTCCCGCAGGCTTGTGCTGGTAATTGGTTTCAAGTCCTAAGACCTGACAGGATTAATGCCAGTAAGTTAAGTAAGATTACGATATTGAATGTTCGCAGTAAACCATCGTCGAGTAAGTACTATACATTTAATGTGTTCAGGTACGTATTACTTACTCATCGGCGAATTGATTTCGAAGTGAATCATTAGCATCAAAGAAGAATATAAATATAAATATGATTGATGGTTATATTTGCGAATATGAGAATGATTTAATCGGTCATGGTATATTTGTATATGAATTATATGTTAAAATTTCTTTATGTACTCATGTACATTCAGTCAATGATTTTGTGAATTATTAGTATCAAAGAATGATACTTAAGTGTGAATGATTGTTATATCTACGAGTAAAATAATGACCTATTCGGTCAAATGTTGTTATTATATGAGATTATTTGATTTAAATGCATCGCATGAACTTTTAGTAAAAGAAAAATATGTGCTGAGAATCTATGTTTATGTTTATGTGTATTCGACCATGAAGCAATTTGAATTGAGAATAAGTCTGTTTAAATGAATGTTTTGATTTTCGATAAGTTTTAATTATTTGTGATGCTTAAAACTTACTAAGCTTTGAAAGCTTACTTCGTTTGTTACGTTCTCTGTTTTATAGATTATTGATTCCAGTTACCTGCTCAGAAAGGGAATCGTCAGCTACTCGTCACACTATCTATCATTTTAGGGTACTACTATATTTTGGAGCTAGTATGGCATGTATGGAATAGACTTAAGAGAATGATATTTTGAGACGTACTTATATATAAGCCATGTGAATATGGCTACTTCTGAATGTCGATACAAGTTTGAATTTTGATCTTTAATTGAGTTTGGCGATGTATATTTTTATTTTATTTTTATTGTGTATGTTTTTTTTAAAATATTAAATTTTGGATCAGTAACTCTTCATAACCCACCCCGGCGACGGACACGGGTTATAGGGGTGTTACAACTAGCACTCATAATCTTCCATAAAAACACAGCAAACAACACATTTACTTTCATAGCAAAACCCTAGGCTCTTCATCATTTTGCAAAATAGTCCCTTCTTATGAAAGCTCATGCTTTAGGGGTTCCAAAAATGTAAAAATCATCAAGCAAAGACATTAAAATCACTTACAAGCAAGGGAAATATGTTGCTGAAATTTTCCAGCTTCAAAACCCTTTCTTTGCTGCATATTTCGGTGAAGGAGAAGAGAAAAATGATAGCTTTTTCTTTTTGATTTGTTAATAACAAAACTAGTCAAAATTGGTGACAAAATTTCACCTAATTTTGACTTTTCAACAATTTTGTCTCCCATGGCCGGCCATTACACTTTCAATGGCCTAATTTCACTTTAAATACCCCCAATTTAAGATACAAGGAAATTTAACACCTTTAGGTATTAAAACACAACTTTTACCTTTTACGCGATTTAGTTCTTTTTCGAAATTGGACTAGAAATTGCTAAAATTAACTTACCAAAATTTACATGCACTTATAAAATTATATTATAACACATAAAATAATACTAAAATAATTTTCTCTCGCCTCGAAATAGTGGTCCCAAAACCACTGTTTTGACTAGGCCCAAAATCGGGCTGTTACAGATTACACGCCCATGGGGTTGACCGTGTGTCACACACGGCTTACACACATGCCCGCGTGTTTACTCGTATGGACAATAATAAGGCTATTTACCAAGATATTTTCCACCCTTATTCATACATACACCTACCCCAATTAAAAGGCATGAAACAATACATACTTAGGCAACCAAAACACCTACATTCATGGTTAAAACATACCAAGTTCCATTATACACACAACATTTATCATGCCATAAATCACTCATGTCAATTTCACCTTCCTTAGGCTTCATTTAACTACTTTTAGTTACCTTATTGTACACACAAATTTATCATCTCATCAATAGGTCACAATTCCAAACATTACACATTCTTGCCATAAATCACATTTTCAAACAATTCGCATTCACCAAGCATACTATGATCATATCACCAAAGACATTAACATATATATGAATATAGTTAGGCTTACAACCATGTTAGCCAAATAAGCCAATTTACATGGCCAAATATCAAAAAAAGCCTTTGACCCTTACAAGGCAATACATTGGCTAAAGTCATAATGACACATATGACAAATTGACCAAGTCCCTATACATGCCATAAACTCAAAATACTTGAATTCATCAATACCCAAAATGATAGCATGATAGTGTGAGAGGATCTCCGTCGATCTCTAACTCGAGCTAGCTTGATGGCACTATAAAACATGGGAAAGGAAGAGGGTAAGCTGTATAGCTTAGTAAGTCCGTATGAACATAATAAGCAACTGTTACCAATTATTTACCATATAAGGCTTCATATGGTGCCATTTTAATGCTCGATTGAAAACTGTTATTATAAGCGAATTCAATCAAAGGCAAATACTGTTCCCATGTACATTCAAACTCAAGAATGCAACATCTCAACATATCTTCAAGAATCTGAATAATCTGCTCGGATTGACCATCCGTTTGTGGGTGAAAAGCAGTTCTGAAGTGCAATTTCATACCCAAAGCATCTTGCAATTTCTTCCAAAATCGCGATGTGAATCTCTGATCTCTGTCTGACATAATAGATAATGGCACACTGTGCAATCTCAGAATATCGAAAATGTATAACTCAGCTAACTTATCAAGCGAGTAATCGGATCATATCGAAATAATGAGCTGATTTCGTCAATCAATCAACCACAACCCAGATAACATCTTTCTTTCACGGAGATAGGGGCAAACGCGAAACAAAATCCATTGTCACTCTATAACATTTCCATTCCGGAATCATAATCGGTTGTAACAAACTGAATGGCACCTGATGTTTAGCTTTAACTTGCTGAAAGATTAAACATTTAGAAACAAAGTTGGAGATATCTCTTTTCATTTCGGACCACCAATAATGCATTTCAAATCATTATACATTTTAGTACTACTCGGATGAACAGATAAACGACTGTTTTGAGCTTCATTCAAAATCTTATGAATCAACTCTGGATTTCTCGAAACATAAATCTGATCTTGGAATCTCAAACAATCGTCATTACTAACTCGATATTCAAAATCAGAATTCAAATCACACTGAGCTCATTTTGCTATTATCTCATTATCAACCTTCTAAGCATCAATAATCTGTAGTAAAAATAACGGTCTCACTTTCAATTCTGCTAAAACCAAACCATCATCAAACAAAGCTAAATGAGTATTCATGGCATGTAATGCAAACAATGATTTTCAACTCAAAGCATCAGCAACAACATCTGCTTTTCCTGGATGATAGTCAATCACAAGCTCACAGTCTTTTAACAGTTCTAACCACCTTCTTTTTCGCAGATTCAGATCTTTCTGGGTCATCAGTTATTTCAAACTTTTGTGACCAGAATAAACATGACATTTCTCACCAAACAGATAGTGGCGCCAAATCTTCAAAGCAAATACAATCGCAGCTAACTCAAGGTCTTGCGTTGGATAGTTCTTTTCATGTGGCTTTAATTGTCTTGAAGCATAAGAAATGACTTTGCCTTCCTGCATCAAAACACATCCCAGACCGTTTAACGAAGCATCACTGTAGATCACAAATTCTTTACCCGATTCGGGTTGTACTAACTCTAGAGCTTCAGTCAATAGTACTTTAACTGATCAAAGCTTTTCTGACACTTTTTAGACCATTCAAATTTCACCTCTTTCTGAAACAGTTTCGTCAATGGAGTTGCAATCATAGAAAAGCCTTTTACGAACCTTCTATAATAATCAGCAAGTCCCAGAAAACTATATGCTTTAGAAACATTTCTCGGAGGCTTCCAATCCAAAATAGTTAAAATTTTGATCGGATCGACTTGGATACCTGATACTAACACAATATGGTCTAAAAAACCAACTTCATGCAACCAGAATTCACATTTACTAAACTTCGCATACAGCTGCTTATCTCGCAAAGTCTGTAGCACTATTCTCAAAAGCTCAATAGTTCAGTTTCATCATGTAAATATATTAATATATCATCAATGAACTCAACAACAAATAGATCTAGGTACGGTCTAAATATCCAATTCATCAAGTCCATAAAGATAGCAGGTGCATTAGTCAATTCGAAAGGCATAACTAAAAACTAGTAATGGCCATACCTCGTTCTGAATGCAGTTTTCGGAATGTCTGAATGTTTTACCCGCAACTGATGATAACTTGATCTCAGATCTATCTTCGAAAATACGGTTGCTCCTTTCAATTGATCAAACAAATCATCAATTCGAGGCAGAGGGTATTTGTTCTTGATAGTCACCTTGTTGAACTAACGATAATCTATTCACATTCTCATCGTACCGTCTTTCTTTTTCACAAAAAGAACAGGAGCACCCCAAGGTGAGAAAATCAGTCTTGCGAATCCCCTATCCGTCAATTCTCGCAACTGAGACTTCAATTCTTTTAATTCAGTCGAAGCTATTCTATATAGAGCTATCAAAATCAGAGTAGTTCCTGGTACTAACTCAATGCTAAATTCTACTTCTTGAATCGGAGGTAATCCTAAAAGTTCTTCAGGAAACACATCAGTGAATTCGCAGACAACAGGCACTGATTGTAACACCCCTTACCCGTACCTAAGACCGAGACCAGGTACAAGGAGTTACCAGACATGTACTCAAACATTTTCAGAAATACGAGTTCTAAAATTTATTTCCAATTTGAACCCAATCAAACAACATCTTAGTGTCCCTATTATGGGCCTACGGCGCCCAAAACATACATTAAAAATGGTCCGGAACCAAATAGAGAACATGAGAAAGTTTTTGGAAAATTTGCTAGGTTAAGCCTCACACACCTGTGTGGAGGCAATGCACACGCCCGTTTGCTTTAGGACAGGCCCGTGTCCCTCACCCGTGTGGAATTAATTGAATTTATTTCTAATTTCGAACCTACAGGGGTTTTCACATGGCCAAACACATGCCCGTGTCCCCTACTTGTCTCCTTCACACGGCCTAGACACGCCCGTGTGGTCACCCGTGTCTAAAAACTTGAGCATTCTGTTAATGATGTTAGCATGCATTTGGGGGCACACGGCCAAGACACACGCCTGTGTGCTAGGCTGTGCCCACCACACGGTTGAGACACACGGCCGTGTCTCTACGCGTGTGTTTACTACCATGCATTCTGACTTTAAAATTTTTAGGTGCAGAGGACACACGGCCATATCACATGCCCATGGGGCGATCCGTGTGTCACACATGGCCTAGGCACATGCCCGTGTGTCTACCTGTGTGGACCTTGTTGGGCTATTTTCCAAGCCTTAGGTCACCCTCTAATAACCATATCCACTTATAGTTTTCAATAACACTTGACATGGTCTAATTATACTCTTAAATGACCCTAGTATGTCTCTTTGCATGTAAACCTCATCTCATCGGTTTTTATACATGCTAGGTTATCCCATTTATATTAAGGATTTCCATGACTTGTAACTCAATTAAGCTTGGCTCGTTATCTTAACTCATTGCCAAAATGTGGCCTAACCACCCTATGTGATTTTTTCACATTACATGTGTTTAAATGTGATATACCATATTTCATCCTCACTAGCACAACTGAACACAAGCATGCATAAAATTTGTAGTCATAACCTACCTCAATATAAGCCAATTCCATGGCCACATACAAGTGAATATGTATACCTTTACAAGCCTTCGTAGTGGCTAATCAAATGAAACATATAACAAAATAACAAAAGACCTATACATGCCATTGAACAAAATAAGAGTATTTATATACCAAAGCTAAACAAGATGATAGTGTGTTGATTCTCCAACTGTCTCCCAATCTTCAAGAATCCACAAGCTCTGTAAGACAGGGAAAAGAGAAGGGTAAGCATTTACATGCTTAGTAAGCCCGAACAACTAGAAAGTAAACTTACCAATTAATTAGCATACAACCATATTAGGCAATAAAACCAACAAGCATGGAATGGTTTCCCTATCATATACACTCAATCAACAAGTTAGTCTCATAACAATACACCATGTAAATTTGTCTTAGATGAGCTCATCATTCAACATTTTCATTTTCATATCTCTTATTGATCCCGTTGAGTTTCTCAGAAATCTCGATGGGTTATCCATTTACCGTCAGATCATAAGAGCGACCATCTCAAGTGCGCACTCCTGCGAACCTCACATCATACAGCAGGATTACCAGTCCTGGCTAAATCCCCCGTAATATCAACTTATAGGGTGATGTCAGGATTACCAGTCCAAGTTAACTCCCTTATAGCGACAAACACCCTTAATGAGCTTGGATCTGAATTCCAGTCCAGGCTAAATTCAGACCCTAATTGGATTACCCATCCGGGCTAAATCCATAATGCACACATATTCTTCGGGAGGCTCGATCACTCAAGGAACACCCGTTCGGGCTAGATCCTTTCTATACTTGAGATCAACGGATTACCCGTCCAGGCTAAATCCTTTTCTGTAACACATGCAGATCTCAAGTCATGTAAGCCATGGTTTATCCATCAAATTTCCATTTTTACTTCAACCGGGACATTTATCATCATGTCATTATTATTAACATATTTCATGGATTTTCATGCCATTATTATAACCAATTATCATACATTCATAAAACATGCAATTAGACATATTAATAGTTTACTTATAGTTATTCGAACTTACCTGATACTCGTTTCGGTTTTACATCTCGGTTATTCTGAAACTTTTCGTTTTCCTCGATCGACCTCCGAAATTTATTCCTCGGGGTCTATAACAGTAAAAATGAATCATTAATACCTCACATTATTCTTTTCGAGTCTAAATTTCACCCCAGACAAAATGACCGTTTTGCCCCTAACCTTTCACATTATTTACGATTTAGTCCCTAGGGTCGTATGATGAAATGCATGAATTTTCTACATTACCCAAGCCTAGCTGAATGTTTTTTCCTCTTATGGCAGCCCACAATTTTCCCTTATTTCACATTTCTACCATATATTTTACACCTTTTTGCAAAAGTCCTTTTAGGGGTTTTCCATTAAAATCACCTAGAAAAATATGTTTATCACACATCCAACTTTCATATTCCTCCATAAAACATCAAAGAATAAACATGTCACACATGGGTCACTTTGCAAACATGAACCCTAACTCAAAATATGGGTAGAAATGGAGAGAGTAAGCTACCGGGATTTCAAAAATACGAAGAACATTAAAAATGGGGCTAGGGAGCACTTACTATTGAGCTTGAAAAATGAGGAAACCTTAGCTATGGTGGCTCTCAAATTTCAGCAGCTAGGTGGAGAAGATGAGCTGATTTTTGTCTTCATTTTCTCATTTTATTTCATTAATTAGCCAAATGACCAAAATGCCTTTAAGCCCTTTCTTTGAAATTGTATCCATACATGCCCATTTTTGTCCAAAAACTTAGAGATTAGGCCAATTGCTCTTTAAGGACTTCTAATTAATAATATAAATCAATTTCATACAAATTGGTTCTAGAATCCATGTTTTTTAATTTATTCAATTTGGTCCTTATTTTCCAATTGAACACCTTACTCATAAAATTTCTTCATGAAACTTTAACACATGCATAATTTCATATTCTAAACCTCATAATAATCATATAATAAATATTTCGACGTCGAATTTGTGGTTGCAAAACCACTTTTCTGACTAGGCCCTATTTTGGGATGTTAGACTGATTCAACTTTCTTTTCTGATACTTTTGAATCAATCAAATAGGAAAAGTAGGCTTCATAACATTTTCTTACAATACTCAGAGCTTTCATCGAAGATATCATAGTCGATAACCCATTCAAATCACTAGATTCAATTTAGACTATTCCACCATTCTTGCATCTCAAATCAATAGTTTTCCATTTGCAGTTCACAATAGCATCGTGCGAAGTTAACCAATCCATACCCAGAATTATATCAAACTCATCAAAGGGTAATAACGTTAGATCAGCCGGAAAAAAAATGTCTTGAAATATTAACGGACAATTCTTGCAGACTTTATCAACCAAAACACATCTGCCTAGGGGGTTCGATACTTTAATTACAAATTCAGTAGACTTTACGGGCAAAGTCTTACTGGATACTAAATTCATGCATATATACGAATGCGTTGATCCAGGATCTATCAAAGCAATCACAGAAGTATCGTAAAGTGTAAATGTACCCGTTATAACATCAGAAGATGAAGCTTCCTCATGAGCTCGGGTGGCGTAGGCTCTAGCAGGTGCTCTAGCTGCGGATCGTACAGTCGTGTCTTTAGTTCCTCTGTGACTACCACTCACATTTCCCATGTTTCTGGGAGCATAGGAAGTTTACCTCGAGCTGAGGTGTTACTCTGTCTCAGATTTTGCACAATTTCTTGCTCGACAGACTCAGGGTAATCACAGATAAAGTGATCTAAAGATCCACATTTAAAGCAAGCTTGATCATACAATCTACAATTGTCGAGATGTATTTTACCACAATGTCCACACTCGGGTCGATTAGATCTAGCATTTCCAACACTAGTAACAAAAGTAGTTGGAGCTCTGAAGCTCGAATGTGATCTAGCATGATCTCTACTCGAATGTCCCATATTAGCAATTGAAGGACTAAAATCATCTCAGAACTTCTTTGATGCAGACTGAAATGATTTACTTGCACATCTCTTTCCCACATCTCTAGCTTCAAAATCGGCTTTCTTTTCTCTTTCCCGAGTTCTTCAGCTTTACATGCTCGTTCAACAAGCACAACAAACTCTTTTATTTTCAAAATTGCCGACTAACAAATGGATATATTCATTTAAGCCATCCTTGAATCTCTTGCACATAATAGCTTCATTTGAAACACATTCTCGAGCATACTGGCTTAATCTCACAAATTCTTGCTCGTATTCTGTAACAGACATATGGCCTTGTTTAAGCTCAAGAAACTCTTTGCGTTTTTAATCGATGAATATCTGACTGATGGATTTCTTTTGGAATTCAACTTGAAAGAAATCCCAGGTAACTCGCTCTCTCGGGACCATATGTATCAGTGTCTTCCACCAATGATATGCTGTATCTCTCAGAAGCGAAACAACATATTTGATACATTCATCCGGAGTCAATGACAATTCATCGAATACTCTTATGTTCTCTAGCCAAAAATTGACTCTCTCAGCATTATCATTCGTAGTAGTACGGAGCTCTTTAGCTCTATATTTTCTAATCTTATCAACCGGTGGCTTACTTAATTAAATCAGATTCGCTTGTGGCATAATAGGGACTTGTGGAGGATTAGTTGGGATTGGAGGTTGTTGAACAACCGGATTAATTCTAATGTACTGACTGAACCAATCATTCATCATTTGTTAGGAGGCTTGTCTAGCCTTTCTATCATGGCTACTCGTAGCTGGCCTAGAGTTGGATGGCACTGTCCTTTGCGCGGGAGCAGGAGCGTTACTTTCGAAATATCGTCATCTACAGCTCATTCGAGATCCATTTGCTATATAAAAACACATTTTCATTGTCAGGATTCATCACACTATCGCAGTTCATAAATATGACATGTATAGCTAGACTCACATATGCTATGTTAGTCCTATAATCGACTAAACCGTTGCTCTGATACCAACCAAATGTAATACCCCTAACCTGTATCCGTCGCCAGACTAGGGTTAATAGGCATTACCAGACAAATCGGAACATTTCACAAATAAATTCACGAGCATCATTCAAGCATATTCATATATCATTGCAGAGTCCCTTACACAGGTCAATGAGACCTTAAACATATAGAAAGGGGTCGAGACTAAAATGAATGCATACAAAATTTTTCTAAACTCAAACATTTTTCAAAGTTGTACAGGTTACATGCCTGTGTGAACAGGCTGTGTGCCTCACACGGCTTTAGACACACCCGTGTATCTAGGCTGTGTCAAAACAAGGCATACATACTGACTTGTCCACACGGCCACAAGACATGCCCATATGCCAGGCCGTGTGAAAATTAGGGAGGCTACTGACTTGAGTCACACGGCCAGTCACACGCTCGTGTGTCTAGACCGTGCTCGAAACTAACTTGGCCACACTGCTGACCGGACGCCCATGTGCGCGACCATATGGTCTACCCAGGCTCATTTTGAAATGGCCCTCGAGCAACATGGCTGAGACACACGCCCGTGTCCCTATCCGTGTGGGCAAAAATAGGCCGTTTGCAAGGCCAAATTGCCACCCATTAAGGGTCCTCCCTACAAACATCAAATAGGCATCATATTTTCAACCAATTTCAAACCCAAAACACACATCATTCATATCATATATTCATCAACCTATTTCATTCATAATTCACAAATCAAAACATAACATTCATAAGCCAAAGACATATGAAAACATATAATTTGTAACATCAATTTACCTCATTCATTCTCATGCCAAATTCTTACCAAATCCACAATCAAACATATACCAATAACTTCCAAAATTGACCATTTCTTTTGGCCAACCAAAAACATCTCATAATAGCAACATTGCATCACATATCATATACCAAATTCAAACCATAATTTTAACCATAATCTAGCCATATCACATGGCATGATAGACAAATTACAAAATATATTCTAATACCTTTAGCCTATACATGCCATACTTCAATAATTACACTTTCAAAAGGTACCAAAATATAGTTCGATAGTGTGGTGATGATCCTCGACGATCCCCAAGCTCCCGATAGCTACGATATCTATAAAACAATGCAAACACACTCAAAGTAAGCTTTCAAAAGCTTAGTAAGCCATATACAAATAAACTTAACAATATAAACATATAAGCATCATAATATACATATACTCCTTAACCAAATGCTATCACAAAACACATAGCTCAAATACATTTCACATATTCCCCATTCTTTTGCACATATAGCATTATTTTTCATACTTTTGTCACATATAATCACTTGATCACAAAGATACATAGACTTACCTTTCAACATCAAATATGATATACAATTTCAAACATACCTAAATCGGATACACATTTCATATAATCATTTATTTCTCGGAATGCCCGTTGAATCGTTTGGAATTAATAAGGATACTCGGATAGCTCGAAAAGCTCGTACAATGCCAACGTCCAAGACGTGGTCTTACATGTAATCAAATATCAATGCTACTATCCCAGAAAAGGTCTTACACGAAATCAAATACGATGCCAATGTCCCAGACATGGTCTTACATGTAAATCATAAGTCGATGCCAATGTCCTAGACGTGGTCTTACACGAAAACACATATCGGATCCTATGTCATGACATATGTATCCTAACTATTCCTATGGTTCGTACGGGGCTTTCCGGACATCGAAACTTTGTCGATACTCTCTCAGATATCTCATATTTAATGCATTAAGCTATTCATCATTAATCAATAGCATATAAGCACAAATAAATCATTTCAAACACATTTATTTGTATATAGACTTACCTCGTACGGAATCGATCGAACGAAATTGACTACTCGACGACTTTCAACTTTCACCGATCTAATTCTGAATTCTTTGGTTTTTGATCTAAACATATTCAAATTTGACTCCTTTATTCACCAAGTCATTCAATCCAATCCAAAAACACATATTTAGGGCATTTTACAAATTAGCCCTCACATTTTCACATTTTAACAATTTAGTCACTAATTCATAAAATCACAAAATACACAAAATTTCCATATACTTATGCTTAGCCGAATTTTCATAGTGTTCATATAAGTCCATATATTTCATTTATTTCACATTTTAGTCCCTCAAAATATAATTTTCACAATTTAGCCCAATTTACTCAATTTCATCAAAAATTCAAAGACAAAATTTAGTAATCTAACACATATCTTTCATTTACTAACATCAAACTTCATAAATCTCACATTATCAACAATGGCATAACTTAAAATCATCAACAAAATCAAAAATTAGGACATGGGCCTGATAGATTGCTAAGCAACGATTACAAAAACGTAGAAATTATCAAAAAATGATCGAAACGCATACCTCAATCAAGCAAAACCTTAGCCGAACCCTAGCAAGCTTCTATTTCCTTTTATTTTTGGCAAACACAACATAAAATGGCCTAATTTCATACTTTATTTTAATTATAATAGATTTATTTCATCATTTACTTATTTACCCTTTATAATTAAACATATAACTCATATTAATTATGGCCATTAATGTCCACTCATACTTCCAATTGTCAAATATCAACATAAGGACCTCTCATTTAAAAAGACATAGCAAATAGGCACTTTAACAATTAGAAGGCCATTTTTACATTTTACGCGATTAGGTCCTTTTCACAAATTAAGCACACAAATGATCAAATTTTCATACGAAACTTTCACACATGCTAATTCACATATTATAAACATAGAAAATAGTATTAAAATAATATTTGACTCGGATTTGTGGTCCCAAAACCACTATTTTGACTAGGGTCTAAACTGGACTAGTACAAATCATTCCTTTTTCTCATATCCGATAAACCACAATTTGTGTGAATAAAACATGTTATATCATAACTCAATTTTACTCGAAAGCCAATCACATGATCTTCAACTGAATTTATCATGAATTTCATACATTAAAAGTATAGGCCAATAATCACAAGGTTTCCACAAAAATGATTCTCGTGGAAATCATGAACTCACAATTTCATGAAGTTAATGCTTATAAACTTTACGTACATACCTGTACCAATTCCTAATACTTACATGCTCTTTCTCTTCTTTGACATATGCATTAAATTTCTCGTTAAACTACTTGGAATACAGGATATTCGAGATTCTGGTACACACAGTACTATATCAATTCCATATCCCAGATATGGTCTTACATGAAATCTCGTATCGATGCCAATAGCCCAGCTATGGTCTTACACAAAGTCTCATATCAATGCCAAATCTCAGATATGGTCTTACAAGAAGTCTCGTATCGATGCCATATCCCAGATATGGTCTTACACGTAATCCTAGTAACCATAATGTCATGACATTTGTATTCTATCTATTCCTAAGGCTCAATCGGGAATTTTGTTGTATTGAATCTCTGCCAGTCATTTCCGTAGTATCGTATCCAATAGCATTCACATTTCATTTTCAATAATATAGCATTTACCACAATTATATTAATTAACCATTTATACATATCTAATTTAATGCTTATTAAGCATACAAACTTACCTCGGCATAAAAATGGTGAAAAGGGCCTAACTGTCAAATAATTGTTTTTTCCTGTTCTAATTCTGAACCTCGTTTTTCTTTATCTACATTGTCACATTTAACTTATTTATTCATTATACTACTTAAATCAGCCCAAATTCACATTATAGTAAAAATTACATTTTTGCCCCTAAAGTTTGACATTTTTACATTTTAGTCCCTAGGCTCGTAAAATGAAATGTACTCAATTTCTTCAATACCCAAGCCTATCCGAACCTTATACATGCTTATAAAATCCTACATTTTTCTTTTATTCGCATTTTAACACCTACTTTACAACTTTTTACAAATAAATCCTTTTTAGGCATGTTCATCGAAAATCACTTAGCAAAAGTCATTTATCATACACCAAACATACATTTTCTACCATTAAAGATCAAAATACACAAATATCCATCATGGGTAAAATTTTAGACTTTGATTATGTCTTAAATTAGTGGTAGAAATAGATAGATCATGTAACAAGGATTTCAAAAACATAAAAATCATTAAAAACGGGGCTAGAACGGACTTGAAAAACCCTAGCCATGGTTTCTTCTTAGTACTTTCACCCATGGGAGGAAGATGGACAAAATTTGGCTTTTAAATTCATTTAATTACCAAATTACCAAAATGCCCTTAATGAAAAACTTTAAAAACATACCTAACCATGTCTATTTTTGTCCACTAACTTAATCAATGGTCTAATTGCCATTTAAGGACCTCCAATTTAAAATTTCATAACAATTAGACACCTCTAGCTTATAGAACTCAAGTTTTGCACTTTTTGCAATTTAGTCCTTTTCACCAAATTGAGTGCCCAAACGTCAAAAATTTTGAACAAAATTTTCACGAAATCATCCCATAAAACAGTTGACCATAAAAATATAATAAAAGTAAATTTTCTGCATCAGATTTGTGGTCCTGAAAGCTATTCCGACTAGACCAAAATCTGGTTGTTACAACTCTCCCCCTTAGGGATTTTCGTCCCCGAAAATCTTACCAGAAAAGAGATTAGGGTAATGTTCTCATATTTTTCTCTATCTCATCAAAGAGTCATCTTCGAGGGTAATACTTTCAGAAGCATTCTGTCATTGATCTGGAAAAAATATATTAAAATTTCAAATCTGTATACTACTTATGTCAGTCTGAAATTGCTTTTAACTTTCATGAATCAATTTCGCCTTTTTCCCTAAGAATCACAAATCAATTTCACCTCTTATATCTTTTTCCAATCATCTTTGAACTCTGAAACACAGTGTCGGATCATATCGTCAAAGATCTGAATTACTCATTGATTGAACAAATGACCTACTATTGAGTTTCGTACAATATTTTCTGCATGAGTTTATCACAATATAAACATTCATTTCATTTCATAAAATCACCATAATCTATTGAAACACAATGATCAACCGCAACAATGACATTTTACCCATATTTCTCAACTTATGGTTATTTCATTTTGTACATCAACACATATATATCATGAACTCTTATTCATACCTTTCCAAGTTCCGGCTCTTCACAAACACATTTTCAAATATCTTAGTATCATTTTCAGCATTTTCAAAAGTAGCTCGGTTGGAAAGCATCTTTGCCTCAACAAACCAATCTCATCAGAATCGGAAGATATCACACAATCACAGGTTAAATATGGCATGTATAGCTAGACTCTCACACATGCTAGGTTAGTCTGAGAATCAACTAAATCATAGCTCTGATACCACTAAATGTAACACCCCTTACTTGTATTCAATGTCGAAACAGAGTACGAGGCATTACCGGACATAAACACAAGCAAACATAACTTTCGGGTTATAAATTTTACTTTCAAATTTAAAAATTTTTGTATTCAATCACAATGTCCCTATTACAAGCCTACGAGGCCCAAAACATGCTTTGGAAGTGGTTCAGGACTAAACTGAGATCTTTAGAAAATTTTACAACACTTAGAGAATTTTTGCTAAAACAGGGGTCACACGCCCGTGTGGCTTGGGACACGCCCTTGTGGGGCCGTGTGGTCACACACGCCCGATTCCTTACCCCGTGTAACTATCTGTTTGTCACCCAAGAACAAATTGAAGTCACACGGACAAGACACACTCCCATTTCCTGAGGCTGTGTCCTTCACACGGTTGAGACACATGGCTGTGTCTCATGCACGTGTGCTCAATACTAAGCATTCTGTTTTGCAACAATTTAGGTGCAGGGGACACATGGCTGGATTACACGGCCATGGGGTTGACCATGTGTCACGCACGGCCTAGACACATGCCCATGTGTCTACCTATGTGGACAATAATAAGGCTATTTACCAAGCCATTTGCCACCCTTATTCATACATACACTTACCCCAATTCAAAGGAACGAAAGAATACATACTTAGGCAACTAAAACATCCACATTCATGGTTAAAACATATCAACTTCCATCATACACACAACATTTATCATGCCATAAATCATTCATGTCAATTTCACCTTCCTTAAGCTTCATTTAACTACTTTTAGTTACCTTATTGTACACACAAAATTATCATCTCATCAATAGGTCACAATTCCAAACATTACACATTCATGCCATAAATCACATTTTCAAACAATTCACATTCACCAAGCATATTATGATAATATCACCAAAGACATTGACATATATATGAATATAGTTAGGCTTACAACCATGTCAGCCAAATAAGCCAATTTACATGGCCAAATATCAAAACAAGACTTTGACCCATATAAGGCAATACATTGGCTAAAGTCATAATGACACATATGACAAAATGACCAAGTCCCTATACATTCTATAAACTCAAAATACTTGAATTCATCAATACCCAAAGTGATAGCATGATAGTGTGATAGGATCTCCGTCGATCTCTAACTCGAGCTAGATTGATGGCACTATAAAACATGGGAAAGGAAGGGGGTAAGCTGTATAGCTTAGTAAGTCCGTATGAACATAATAAGCAACTCTTACCAATCATTTACCAATTCTAACAATATAAACACAAAATAAAATAGTATAAATTGCTATAAACCTCATAGTTATAAATTATCCAGTCACATTGTTTGCTATATTAATTTGCAAGCATAATTTAACATGTCTTGACTTTAGCCTAACAACTGTAATCTCTCCATTATAATCTATTACCACAATCAACCAATCATTTAAAACCTCATAATAAACATACACATTAATTATGAGCATTAACTTTTCAAGCATATAATTTAACATCTTTCAATTGTTAAAGTTCATATATTCCCATACTTCCATAGCCATTTTAATAGGCAATTATGCCAATCATTCCTTTTTTCTCATATCCAATAAACCACAATTTGTGTGAATAAAACATGTTATATCATAACTCAATTTGGCCCGAAAGCCAATCATATGATCTTCAACTGAATTTATCATGAATTTCATACATCACAAGTATAGGCCAATAATCACAAGGTTTTCATAAAATCATTCTCATGGAAATCATGAACTCACAATTTCATGAAGTCAATGCTTATAAACTTTACATTCATACCTGTACCAATTCATAATACTTACATGCTCTTTCTCTTCTTTGACATACCTTTTAAATTTCTTGTTGAACCACTTGGAATACAGGATATTTGGGATTCTCGTACACACAGTACTGTACCAATTCCATATCCCAGATATGGTCTTACATGAAATCTCGTATCGATGCCAATAGCCCAATTATGGTCTTACAGGAAGTCTCGTATTGATGCCATATCCCAGATATAGTCTTACACGAAGTTGTATCGATGCCATATCCCAGATATGGTCTTACACATAATATTAGTAACCATAATGTCATGACATTTGTATCCTATCTATTCCTAAGGTTCAACCTGGACTTTCGCTGTATCTAATCTCTGTCGGTCATTTCCGTAGTATCGTACTCAATAGCATTCACATTTCATTTTCAATAATATAGTATTTACCACAATTATATCAATTAAACATTTATACATATATAATTTAAGGCTTATTAAACATACAAACTTACCTCGACATAAAAATGGTGAAAACGGCCTAACTGTCAAATACTTGTTTTTCCCTCGTTCTAATTCTGGACCTTATTTTTCTTGATCTATATTGTCACATTTAATTTATTTAATCATTATACTATTCAAATCAACCAAAAATCACATTATGGCATATATTACATTTTTGCCCCCAAAGTTTGAATTTTTTAAATTTTAGTTCTTAGGCTCGTAAAATGAAATGTACTCAATTTCTTCAATACCCAAGCCTATCTGAACCTTGTACATGCTTATAATAGCCCAAATTTTTCTTTTATTCACATTTTAACACCTACTTTACAACTTTTTACAAATAAGTCCTTTTTAGGCATTTTGATCGAAAATCACATAGCAAAAGTCGTTTATCATACGCCAAACAAACATTTTCTACCATTAGACATCAAAATACACAAATATCCATCATGGGTAAAATTTTAGACTTTGATTATGTCTTAAATTAGTGGTAGAAATAGATAGATCATGTTACAAGGATTTCAAAAACATAAAAATCATTAAAAACAGGGCTAGAACGAACTTGAAAAACCCTATCCATGGTTTCTTCTTGGTACTTTCACCCATGGGAGGAAGATGGACAAAAATTGGATTTTAATTTGGCTTTTTAATTCATTTAATTTCCAAATTACCAAAATGCCCTTAATCAAAAACTTTAAAAACAACCTAACCATGTCCATTTTTGTCCACCAACTTAATCAGTGGTATAATTACCATTTAAGGACCTCTAATTTAAAATTTCATAGCAATTAGACACATCTAGCTTATAGACTCAAGTTTTGCCCTTTTTGCAATTTAGTCCTTTTGAATAAATTGAGTGCCCAAATGTCAAAATTTTTGAACAAAATTTTCACGAAATCATTCCATAAAACTGTAGTCCATAAAAATATAATAAAAATAATTTTTATACATTGGATTTGTGGTCTCAAAACCACTGTTGCGACTAGACCCAAAATCGGGCTGTTAAATGTTAGGTCAATCCGATTGTCCGATTAGTGTAGCATTCGATATCCAGAACTGGTGTTTGGGTTGGGTATAAGGTGTTACAAATTTAGTAGTATTAGAGCTTCAGTTTAGTCAATCCTCTAGACATAGGAATCAGAGGAATAGCCTCTATATGCATGTCACGGTAACCATAGCTTAGTTCTTTAGGCTATTTTACGAGATTAATGTGTATTATGGAAATGAATGCAAATGTGCAAATAATCAAATCGGTATTGAGCATACTTTAGTTGTGGGAAATATGATGGGGCAATGTATGAAAGATGAGGAAAGAGAATAGAGAAAATCTTCATTTCCTCTTAACTAGCTCCGAAAGGGTTGTAAATGTCAAAGCCAAGACCAAATTAGGCGTACCAACAAATATGACTAAAATTTATTTGACTTAAGTCAAAGGGCCGGCAGTGACCTATGTGTTCAGGACAAGGTTAGCTCTTAACTTTGGCAGAAAGTCTTAAATGCCTTGCTGAGTATCCACCTTGAATTTTGACAGTGTCTCCTCATTCCCCTTCCAAATGCGCTCCATAATGGCAAGGTGTCGTTGCTCAAGGTTCTTCAACTGGAGAACTCTCTCTTTCCACTCTTTTACTTGAGTTTTCAAGGATTAACATTGAGTTTCCTATGAAAAGGCAGACTCTAAAAGTTTAGTAGTTCACTGAATAGATGTTTCATATGACTGTCGGAGTTGGCAAGAGACTGCTCCCTAAAAAGAAGGGCCATTTCATAGTCAGCCTGTTTGGTTTCAACTTTGCCACAGGCCTTTTGGAGAGCCCAATTCGCAAGGCTACTTTCTACGAATAGCATGGAAAGGGAGACCGCTAGCTTAAATAGAGTGGGCTTGTGAGTTCTAGAAGAATGGGAGGAAGGATAAGCAATCTCCTCCAATTTTGAGGGCAGTGCCTTATCCTAATGACGTTAAAAGCAAAAAATGAGAGAATGGATATTTGCCTACACGGATGTGACATCGCCAGGATAAGAAGGTTTTCACTTCTCCTATAAGGGGAATATGAATGAGGGCATGGAGAGGTGAAGTGAGAGGAGCTAAAGTAGTAGTATAGGGGCCCACAGCATTGTCAGACCTAACACTAGATGATCAAGAAGGCATGGGGAAGGCAGAATAAGGCATGTTGGGGAGTCAGGTATTGGGATCTTGGGTAATGGAAGGGGAATGGTGGATTTTTCCTCTGGAAAATAGGTAGTTGTTTGGGCCTATGATGGATGACTCATGGTTTTTACTCTCCCTAAAATTTGATGCCCCCTCTTCAAATCTCTATCTCTTGTGACTAATGTTGTTGGGTCGTACTCTCAGATCCACATCATTTATGACCTGTTGGGCACTCTCAAACAAGGTCACCACACCCATGAATTTAGGTTAGGGCACTGATGTTAGAGGAAAATGATGAGTAGCCCCTGTGAAAGGAACAATGGGTTCAACGATGCTTTCAACTAAGTCTCCATCCGTTGATTCGCCTAAGGAACCTGGAGTTGAGGTCAGCCAGCAATGGGGAGGGATATTGTAAACGTAGTAAAATAAATCAGTAGGCTCCTTCAATTTTCCACCAAGAGCCTAGGCTAACTTATTCTCGACCCCAAACACCCATGCCTCCTTAGCACATTGAACCATTCTGGGGTTCATGCCAAGATAGTGATATGACACTCACCAACCATTTGGGCTACTTTCCTCCAAACAGTAGCAAAATATGTTTCTAACAGCGAGAAGTAAATTTTACTCTAGAATCCACCTTAGATTCAATCTTTCTAGTTGTGCCACTATGATCTCTTTGCCTAAGGGCTGGAATTGGGGGCAAGTTGAACCGGTAGGAATCAACCACCTTGTGGGAAGATCAAAACTATAACACCCCTCACCCGTACCCGACTTCGGGATAGGGTTCGAGGCATTCCCAGAACTTTACATTTTGAAATGTACCAAATCGGGTCACCAAGTTTTACTCAAATTTTAAGCTTTTCATCCATGAAGAACTCATCCCTTATATAGGCCTTCGAGGCCTATAACATACCTAGAGGCAGTGCAGGACAAATTCGGGTACATTCGATAAACCTTGGGATCCTTAGGAAATTTTTCCTTATCATAAAAGTGTCATACACCTGTGTAGGTGCGCTGTGTGGACTCACATGCCCGTGTGACTTGAGGCACGCCCATGCCCTTCAGCTGTGGGCAACATTGACTTATCAACACGGCCATGGCACACACCTGTGCTGCCTGCCCATGGACGATACTATCTTTTTAACACAACCATGGTGCACGCCTGTGTGGCCTACCCGTATACAACTTTGAGCTAAAATTTTAAGTGCAAGGGACACACGACCATAGCACACTCCCATGGGAAGGAACCGTGTGTCACACACAGCCTAGACATACGCCCGTGTGTCTAACCATGTGGACTCTAATAGGCTATTTTCCAAGCCTTTAGTCACCCCTTTCTACTACTTATGCTTAATGGTTACCAAATTCAAAGTAAAACACAATTATACACTTGTAAATAATCTTGATTAAACTAGATGTATGAAAACCTCATATCAGTGGTTTCATACATGATAGGTTATTTCCGATTTACTGTTTATGGGTTCCCGTGTCACTATAATTCATCCGAAATTGGCTCGTTCGTGTGACTCATTGCCAATTGGCAACGACCCATCACTTGTAAATAAAACCATGCATAAATTCGTAGGTCATAGCCTACTTCAATTAAGCCAATTTTCGTGGCCATATACAAAGAGATAAACATATTCTTACATGCCTTTATTTGGAAAATCAAATGACACATAAAACAAAATACTCAAGCATACTATACATGCCATTGAACAAAACAAACAAAGTCTTTATACCAAAGCTTCTCTAGTTGATAGTGTGTTGACTCTCCAATCGTCTTCCAATCCTTTCGAGTCCTCGAGCTCTATGAGACAGAGAAAAAGAGAGGGATAAGCATTTACATGCTTAGTAAGCTTTAATAACTAGAAAGTAAACTTACCGAGTAATTAGTATACATCCATATTTAAATCATGAAATCATCAATTATGAAACGATTCCCTATCACATGCACTCAGTCAATAAGTTAGTTACATAACAAAGCATCAAGTAATTTATGTAGATGAGCTTATCATTCATCATCTTATTAACATACATCATATTAATCCCGTTGAGTTTCTAGGAAGTCTTGATGGAATACCCATTATTCGTCAATTCTTACGAATGATCATTTCACATATATGAACTCCCACAAACCCTACATCTCATGGCAGGATTACCAGTCCAGGCTAAATCCCCCATATCATGAACTCATAAGGTGATATCCGAATTACCAGTCCAGGCTGAATCTCTTATAACGACAAACACCCTTAATGAGCTTGGGTTTGAATTACCAGTCCAGGCTAAATTCAGACCCTAATTGGATTACCCGTCTGGGCTAAATCCATAATGCACACATATTTTTCGGAAGGCTTGATCATTCAAGGAACACCCATCCGGGTTAGATCCTTTTCATACTTGAGATCACGGATTACCCGTCCAGGCTAAATCCTTACTGCAACACATGCAGGATCTCTTTACACATATCAATGAGGGCTTATCCATCGAATTCCCTTTGTCAATCTCATCCGAGACATTTTTCACATGTTACCATCAAATATGCATTTCTATGATATTTCATGCTAATAATAAATGCAATCATCATACATTCATAAATCATTCAATTATGCATATTAGGAGTTTACTTTAAGTTATTCGAACTTACCTGGTATTCTTTTCGGAGTTGTGTTTCGATTATTCCGAAACCTTACGTTTACCTTGATCGACCTCTGGAATTTGTTCCTTGGGGTCTATAACAACAAAATTTAACTCTTTAATACACTACATTATACATTTCAAGTTTAATATCTACCCCCAGTCCAAATGACCGTTTTCCCCCTAACCTTTCACATTTTTACGATTTAGTCCCTAGGCTCGTGTAATGAAACACATGCATTTTTTATCTTACCCAAGCCTAGCCAAACACTTTTCCTTCTTATGGTAGCCCACATTTTCCATTATTTTCTCATTTCTACCACACATTTACATCTTTTGCAAAATAGTCCCTATAAGGGTTTTTTCATGAAAATCAACTAGGAAAAGATGTTTAATACACATTCATCTTTCATATTCCTCCATAATCCATCAAAATACAAGCAAATCATGCGTGGGAAAATTTTTAAACATGAACCCTAGCATGAAATATGGGTAGAAATGGAGAGAGAAAGCTACCGGGATTTTAGAAATACAAAGAGCATGAAAAACAGGGCTTGGGAGCACTTACTATTGAGCTTGGAAAGCTTGAAAACCCTAGCTATGGAAACCCTTGATGTTTCGGCTAGACAAGGAAGAGAATGGGCTGATTTTGGTTCATTTTTCCCATTTTATTTCATTAAAATACCAAATGACCAAAATGCCCTTAAGCCCTTTCCTTAAAATTCCATCCATGCAAGCCCATTTTTGTCCAAAAACTTAAAATTTGGGAAAATTGCTCTCCAAGACCTTCTAATTCATAACCCAAAGCAATTTCATACAAATTGCTTCTAGAATTCAAGTTTTGCAATTTATTCAATTTAGTCTTTAATTTTCAATTGAACACCTTACTCAAAGAATTTCTTCATGAAATTTTAACACATGTATATACTCATATTCTAGGCCTCATAATAATCATAATGTAAATATTTTGATGTCAGATTTGTGGTCCCGAAACTACCATTCCAGCTGGGCCCTATTTTAGGATGTTACATTTCTCCCCCCTTAGGGACTTTCGTCCTCGAAAGTCTTACCAGAAAACAGATTCGAATACTGACTTCTCATGGTTTCTTCCGGCTCCCATGTAGCCTTTTCTACACCATGTCGATGCCATAAAACTTTTACTAGAGCCACATCTTTATTTCTCAACTGTTTGATTTCACGAGCCAATATCTTAACCGGTTCATCTCCATAAGTCATGTCCGGTCGAATTTCAATCTCAGTCGGTGAAATTACATGAGAGGGGTTTGGTCGGTATCTCCTTAACATGGATACATGGAACACGTCATGAATCTTTTCCAGTTCAGGTGGCAACGCTAAATGATTGGCTAACAGTCCAACTCTTTCGGTGATCTCATACGGTCCGATAAATTGTGGACTCAGTTTACCTTTCCGACCAAATCTCAATACCTTTTTCCATGGAGATACTTTCAAGAATACTCTATCTCCAACTTGAAAGTCAATTTCCTTTCTTTTCAGATTAGCATAATACTTTTGCCCATCTGATGTTGCTTTTAAACAATCCGTATTACTTTAAATTTTTCTTCAGTTTCTTTAATCAGATCAACTCCATGAATCCGATTTTCCTTGAGTTCTATCCAGTACAATGGAGTTTGGCACTTCCTGCCATACAAGGCCTCATAAGGCACCATCTTCAAACTTGTTTGGAAACTATTGTTGTAGGCAAATTCTACCAATGGCAAGTATATTTCCCAGCTACCCTGAAATTTGAGGATGCAACAACATAACATGTCCTCGAGAATCTGAATCATCTGCTCAGACTGGCCATCGGTCTAAGGGTGAAAAGCTGTGCTAAAGCTCAACTTTGTACCCAAGGCTTCTTGTATCTTCTTCCAGAATCTCGAAGTGAACCTCAGGTCTCTGTTCGAAATAATCGACAGTAATACTCTATGCAATCTTACTATTTCAGAAATGTACAAATCGGCCAATCTATCAAGAGAATAATCCGTCCTTACCGGGATGAAATGAGTCGACTTTGTCAATTTGTCCACTATAACCCATATGGCATCTTTCTTTTTCGGAGTTAAAGGAATCCCGTCACGAAGTCCATGGTAACTTTGTCCCACTTCCATTCGGGGACCATTATAGGCTGTAACAAACTTGAAGGCACTTGATGTTCAGCTTTAACTTGCTGACATACCAAGCATTTCGATACAAATTCAGAAACATCTCTTGTCATGCCGTTTCACTAGTACATCTTCTTTAAATCGTTGTACATCTTGGTACTTCTCGGGTGAAAAGACAGACGACTGTTATGTGCTTCTTGCAAAATCTTCTGAATAAGTTCATTGTCTTTAGGTACACAAACCCTATCTCTAAACATTAAACATCCATCACGACTAATTCGAAAATATGACTCAACTCTAGACACACATTGAGCTCTTTTTGCTTGCAAGTCATCATCATTAAGCTAAGCATCATGAATTTCCTGCAGAAATGTTGGCCTAGCCTCCAGCTCGGCCAGAACTGAATCATCATCAAACAATGTCAAACGAGTATCCATGGCTCTCAAAGCATATAGGGATTTTCTACTCAATGCATCGGTGACAACATTCACCTTTCCCGGGTGATAGTTGATAATCAGATCATATTCCTTAATTAATTCTAACTATCTCCACTGTCTCAAATTTAATTCTTTCTAAGTCATCAAGTATTTCAAACTCTTGTGGTCTGTGAATATACGGCAAGTCTCGCCATACAAATAATGCCTTCAAATTTTCAAGGCAAAAACAATAACAGCAAGCTCTAGGTTGTGGGTTGGATAATTCTTCTTGTGAGGCTTCAATTGTTTGAAGCATAGGCTATCACCTTGCCATTTTGCATAAGTACACAACCCAATCCATTTAAGGATGCATCACTCTAGACCACAAGCTCTTTTCCCGGTTTAGGTAGCACTAAAATAGGAGCTTCGATCAGCAGTATCTTTAACTTCTCAAAACTTTGCTGACACTTCTTTGTCCATTCAAACTTAATGTCTTTCTGTAGCAGCTGTAATACCCCTTACCCGTATCCAAGGCCGGAACAGGGTACGAGCCATTACCAGACTTAACCATACACAAAGACGAAAATCGGGCCATAAAATTTCATTTAATTCAAAACTTTTCAAACACATGCATAGAGTCATATTTAAAGACATATAACGTGGCATAAATGAGCACTTACACATCCATAATCATGCAATAACATGTCATTCACTTTAAACATATTTGCTTACCATCCTGTATATAATATACATTCTTACATTAACTAGAACTAGACATGCCAAATCTTATTCTCATTTTATACCATCATAATGTAGTTACTAATTTGTCCATTAATCATCCATATTCAAGGAAAAATTACTCATTTCCATTTAATTCATGATCCACTGGCCTGCATTTAACTTACCTGATGTATTACCAATCATGCATAACAAACAAAGTTAACTATATCATCACATCAAAACATAGGACATGGCATGATTAATTAAACTTATAAACCATAATGGATAAGGACCACATCTCATGATCATATACGATAACTCAATGCAGACTAATACATATGGTCAAAGTAATAATAATAATACATATCACAAACCAATTTCCTATACATGCCACTCACTTGATATTTCTAATATTTGAATTAATTCTCCCAAAAATGATAGTTTGATAGTGTGATTTTGCGTCCGACGATCTCCAACCCCGAGCTGACCTGCCAATACTAAACAAATGGAGAGGATGGGTAAGCTTTACGCTTAGTAAGTCCATATGAAATTAATAAGCAATTACTAACATGCTTTTCAAGATAAAACACTATAATTGTACAATTACACATGTTTAGGTTAAGCTGTTTTATCGAGTTACAATTACTAAATCATTCATATCTGGAGCTATAAAACTCCAAATTTAGTTTCGTTAATTTTCCTTGAAACTAGACTCATATACCTTTAGTCCATAAAATTTTAATAATTTTCTGTTTAGCCAATTAGTACAGTTTATTCATTAAAATTTCCCCTATTTCATGTCCAACAGTTCTGACCTCTCTTCAAAAAAATTATTTATCTCATATTTCGGGACTCGGATGATGTTACTGTTCATTTCTCCTAAAAGTAGACTCATTGAGGATTCTATTAATATAAATTATAACTCATAATTATTTTTTTAAAATTTTTAATGGATTTTCCAACTCAGAACAGGGGATCTCGAATTCATTCTGACACTATCTCACAAAAATTAGAATATCACATAATATAGAACTCTGTTGCTCCCCCTGTTTCTTTTAGATGAAAATAGACTCATTAATCATTAATTCAATAATTTTTTTGAAATTTAATTCAACTTACAAAATTTTTGATGAATTTTCAAAGTCACGCAACTGCTGCTGTCCAACACTTTTTTACTACTAAAATTCACTCTTACATAATTTCACTTAATCCATTTTGTCCTATCAATGTTCACTCAAATATCGAGCACATTGCTCATAATTTTCATAAACATATACCTACACTTATTCATCATATAATCATGTTCACATGTAGTTTTACTTAATCGATTTTCCTGTTAAACTCTTCGAAATAATGACTGATACTCAGTTGCCTGCACATATTTTCACACTTGTAGACAATGCTATCTGGTACGCATAGTAGCCTGCACTTAGTACTACACATGTGACCAATTATCCGGTACACGTAGTAGCCTGCACTTAGTACTACACATGTGACCTAACCATCTGATACACGTAGTAGCCTGCACTTAGTACTACACATGTGATCGAAGTTATCAGGTACGCATAGTAGCCTGCACTTAGTACTACACATGCGACCTCATAATAGATCATTCGTATCGTTTCTATTCCGAAGGCTCAACCGGGAAATTCCTCACTTTCCAACATGTTACAAATTTATTCATAGTCCTTTTTCAATTTTCAATTTACAGCAAATAATCATTCTATAGGCAGCCCACATTTCATATGATAACAAAATATAATAAAATAAAAAGAATCGATAAATTATTTACGTACAAACTTGTCGAAATCTCATCAGGTACAACCCATGTAATAGTAATTTAACATTCAATTCATGTAACAATAATTTGCCATTGAATTTCACATGACACAACAAGCATCACATTTTCCATATTATACACACCATCCATCAACTTCTCCTAAACATATTAAATCATACAATTTATGCCATAACAATAGAAAATTACAATTCAAGTATGGTATTGCATTATTATTAACACACAAAATTATCTCGTATAAGAAAATGGCCATTTTTACCATTTTGTCCACAACTTGGTATTTTGCTGATTTTAGCCCAAATTTCAATTTTTCTTGCTCTATCATTACAAATATAGCCTAATTAGAACTCACATTATTCAAATTGACCCAAAATTATATTTTGAGAATTACAATTTTGCCCTTAAACTTTGTCAAAATTACATTTTTGCCCTTAGGCTCGTAAATTAAACTTCATCCTATTTTCTTATTTTTTTATGACATGCTGATCATTTTTCCCTTCTATAGCAACATCAAATTCACACTCTAACATGTACTTATGAACATTAGGTATTTTTACCGATTATGTCGTTTTACTCGTTTTCACGTAAAATCGCTTAGTAAAAGTTGTTTAACACAATTTCAAACTTCATATTATACCATAAAACATCAAAATAAACACATTTCACCTATGGGTATTTTTCCAAATATAAACCCTAGGTTAAATTATTGTTAGAATAAGCTTAACTAAGTTATCGGGATTTCAAAAATGTAAAGAACTTTAAAAACGGGGCTAAGGAGCACTGACAATCGATCTTGGGAGTTTGAGCAAACCTTAACCATGGATGTTGCTGGTAGAAACGCTTGAATGAAGAAGATGATAGCTAATTTGGCTTATTTCCCTTTTTAATTCTTATAATTATTAGTTTACCAAAATACCCCTAACTTAAAAATATTTTATTACACCCATTTCATGTCTATTTTTATCCAGCAATTAACCAATGGTCTAATTACCATTTAAGGACCCTCAATTTAAAATTTCATAACAATTGGACACCTCCAGTATGTAGAACTCAACTTTTGCACTTTTTACGATTTAGTCCTTTTGACTAAATTAAGTGCCCGAATGTCAAAATTTTCGAATGAAATTTTCACGAAATTATTCCGTGAAATAGTAAACCATAAAAATATAATAAAAAAATTTTCATCATCGGATTTGTGGTCCTGAAACCACTGTTCCGACTAGGCCCAAGATCAAGGTGTTACAGCAGCTTCGTCATCGGAGTCGCTATCATGGAAATTCCTTTTACAAACCTTCGATAATAACCGGCTAAGCCCAAAAAGCTTCTAACCTCGGTTACATTCTTAGGTGATTTCCATTCAACAATTGCAGAAATCTTACTTGGATTAAACTCAGATGCCTTCACCTGAAACTATATGACCCAAAAATCCAACTTCCTGGAGCCAAAACTCACTCTCGCTAAACTTAGCATACAATTGCTTTTCACGCAAGGTCTACAATACGATTATCAAGTTCTTCGCATGCTCTGTCTCAAATTTAGAGTAGATTAAAATGTCGTCAATAAACACAACGACAAACTTATCAAATATGGCCGGAAGATCCTATTCATTAGATCCATAAACACAGCCGGTGCATTCGTCAGCCCAAACAGCATGACAAGAAATTCATAATAGCCATACCTCGTCCTAAAAGCTATCTTGGGTACATCCGAGTCTTTAACTCGCAGCTGATAATAGTCAGACCTCAAGTCTATCTTGGAGAATACGGTGGCTCCTCTCAACTGGTCAAACAAATCATCGATCCTTGGCAAAGGATACTTATTCTTGGTAGTCATCTTATTCAGTTGCCGATAATCGATACATAACCTCATCGAACCATCTTTCTTCTTTACAAACAACACAGGGGCACCCCAAGGTGAAAAACTTGGCCTAGCAAATCCTTTATCCGTCAGCTCTTGCAACTATGCTTTTAACTCCTTCAGCTCGGTAGGTGTCATACTGTACGGGTTAATATAAATGGGAGTCGTCCCTAGTATCAATTCAATACCAAACTCTATCTCCCTTTCAAGAGGTAATTCGGGTAATTCTTCTGGAAACACATCTAGGTACTCACATACTATCGGCACGGACTCGATTTTCAGCTCTGTTTCCTTAGTGTTCAGTACAAATGCAAGGTAGGCTTCATATCCTTTCCTCATATATCTCTGGGCACCCATTGTCGTGATTACAACCAGTGACGAACCCAATTCTCTTTATTCGACCCGTAGAATCTTACCATCCAGGCATTTTAATTTAATATACTTACTACCACAATTTACTGTTACATCATGAAAGGCTAACCAATCCATACCAAGTATTACATCAAATTCATCAAATGGTAACAACATAAGGTTAGCCGGGAAACAACGACCTTGAATCGTCAAAGGACAATTCTTACAGACTTTATCAACTAGAACTGATCTGCCTAGTGGGTTCGATACTCTAATAATATCTTACGTACGTTCAACAGGTATGTTCATACTAGACGCCAATCTCATGCAGATATATGAATGCGTCGGCCCCAGGTCAATTAAAGCAACAACACTTACATTAAAAAGAGAGAAAGTACCCGTAATAACATCAAGAGCAGTAGCTTTCTCTCGAGCACATACCACATACGTTCTTGTCGGGGCTCGAACCTCTGATTTTGCAGTGTTTTTGGTCATGACTCGACAACCACTAGCATTGCCAGGGTATCTCGGAGGTCTACCTCATATAATAGGAGAAATCGACTTCGGAGCTATATTTCCACTTCTTTTTCGGCTTGTTCCTGGCAGTATCTGAGAAAGTGATCAAGAGAACCACATCTGAAACACACGCCACTCTTCATTCGGCACTCTCCGAAGTGAAATTTGTTACAGCTCTTGCACTTCAGTTTTTGATCATCTACACTCCCCACACTAGTCACCATTGGGGAGGAAGACTTTTGACCTCATCGTTTAGAGCTTCTCGATCTACCCGAATATCCTACTAACGAAGTGGAGCGTTCATGCAGGCTCTTAGCTTTCTTCGTGGAGAACGAGAGTGTTTTACCGCTAGACCTCTTGCTCGCAACTTGAGCCTCTCTCTTAGCTTGTTTTCTTTCATTATTAAGTTCCTCAGCCTTCTTGGCTCGATTGGCCAATGCGGCAAACTCTTGTATTTCCAAGATCCCAATCAACTTGATATCCTCATTCAGACCTTCCTCGAAGCGTTTACACATTTCTGATTCAATTTGGACCCATTCAGTTGCGTACTGACTTAGTCATACGAACTCTCTCTCGTATTCTGCTACAGTCTTGTTCCCTTGTTTGAGTTCCAGGAACTCCTTTCGCTTCGAGTCCAAAAACCGTTGGCTAATATATTTCATCCTAAAATCTACTTGGAAGAAATCCCAAGTAATATTTTCTTTCAGCACTACCGAGGATACAGTCTTCCACCAATTGTATGCAGTATCCTTCAAAAGGGACACAATACACTTCAAACATTCCTCGGGTGTGCATGACAAATCATCTAACACCCGTGTAGTATTTTCGAGCCAGAACTCGGCTCTTTTAGCGTCATCATCAACTTTAGCTCTGAATTCCTCAGCCCTATACTTTCTAAGCTTATCTACAGGGGCTTTACCGATTCTCACTGGTGACATACCTCGTGGCACATCCTTATCAGGTTAGTTAGGGGGCGGGGGAGGTCTTGGTATATTGGGGCGATTTCTCAGATAATCCTCAAACCATTCATCCATCATATCAAAGAAGGCAGCTCGGGCCTCTTCTCGGCCTTCTAACATCAGCCTTCTACTACTGGATACAACTCGCTGTACGGAAGCTGGAGCATGGCTCTCGGCTCCCTCAGACTCATCTTGTGCTTGATTGGAAAACATTCACTATATTAAAAACAGTTTAAACAATTAGGAGATGTCACACTATCAACATTCAAAAAATGGCATGTATAGCGAACTTTAACATCCTCTACAGCAGTCCTAGAACCAACTAAACCGTAGCTTTGATACCAATAAATGTAACACCACTCACCAGTACCCGACACCAGGATAGGGTTCGAGGTATTACCCGGACTTTACATTTTGAAATGTACCAAATTTGGTCACCAAGTTGTACTCAAATTTTAAGTTTTTCATCCATGAACAACTCGTCCCTTATATAGGCCTTCGAGGCCTATAACATACCTAGAGGTAGTGCGGGACACATTCAGGTACGTTCGATAAACCTTGGGCTCCTTTATCATAAAGTGTCATACGCCCGTGTAGGTGGGCCGTGTGAACAAACACGCCCGTGTGTCTTGGGGCACGCCCATGCCCTTCAGCTGTGGGCAACACTGACTTATCAACACGGCCATGGCACACACCCATGTTGCCTGCCCATGGACGACACTGTCTTTTTAACATGGCCATGGTACGCGCCAGTGTGGCCTACCCGTGTACAACTTTGAGCTAAAATTTTAAGTATAGGGGACACACGGCCATAGCACACACCTATGAGAGGGAACCGTGTGTCACACATGGCCTAGACACACACCTGTGTGTCTAACCATGTGGACTCTAATAGGCTATTTTTCAAGCTTTTAGTCGCCCCTTTCTCCTACTTATGCTTAATAGTTACCAAATTCAAAGTAAAACACAGTTATACACTTGTAAATAATCTTGATTAAACTAGATGTCTGGAAACCTCATATCATTGGTTTCATACATGATAGGTTATTTCCCATTTGGTGTTTATGGGTTCCCATGTCACTATAATTCATCAGAAATTTGGTGCTTTTGACCCTTTCTCCTAAAATGAGAGGAATTTCAAACATAGTAGTATAGTAAAAGACAAATGAAAGGAACGGTGAAAGATTTCCTGAAAATTAAGAACTGACTAAAATGAGAGGGTAACCATTATGAAGGGGAGAGGAACAAAACAAGGAAGATGAAGAAATGGAACTTAGAGCCTAAAAAGGAATTCGAACGACAGAAGTGTTGAGGTGGAAAGTTGATCCCTCCTCCTGATGTATTGGGTTAAGTAACCAAGCATCTTGGGAAAGTTTGAATTCCAAGGGTAACAAACAATCCGAGTCCCCAAACATGGTCCTGAAAACTATTAACTAAGAGAAGGGTTTTTCCTAAACCCTTTATTGATCAAATAACGAGAAAGCTCGCTAGAGAAAGAGGACTATCACATATTTGCCTGATAGAGTGCATTTGTATAGGAAATGTTTGGTACTAGGAATAAGTGAAAGGCATGCTAGGAAAACATTAGAGTTGTCTTCGAACTTAGTACCTCTACAGATGGTGGATGGGTAGACCCACTACTTAGTGGAATAGATTCAAAGAATCACGCTAGGATATTAGTTAGCACTAAGGTAATAGGGATATGTAATAATAACCATCATAACAGTATGGAATAAGTACAATGAAAGTCCACTTCTAAAGTTAAACCCAAAAGGAAATTTCGAGCACAAAATTTTTCTTTAAGGGATGAGGGAGTTGTAACACTTGAATATCATTATTAACTTAAAATTTATGAAGCTAAGGCTAGATTGAGAGCATTTGCGAATTCCAGGACCCTACCGGGCAATTTAGAAATTTATGTGGCCAAATTTCGATTAGTTGGATACAAATTCTGGTTCAGTTAAGATGGAACTGACTGGTTCAAAAGTGGAAGACATAATAACTAGGATTGAGTGGCAACAATGGTCTATGAAAACAGTGCCAATGGAGTATATATAAGTGTGTGTGGGAACAAAATTCTTCTCAATTCTGCGTTCCAAGCCTTTTTCCCTAAGCATCATTTACTTCAGTTGCCTTGAATAAGAAGAGCACATAGTTGAAGGAAGTTTTACATGTTACAGCCATTGTGTAAATTTGAGTCTAGATGTAGGAAGATTTAGAACTGCTACTGTAACATCCATCACCCCTCTTCGTCATCAGATTAGGTTTACAGGATGCTACAACACATAACAGAACAAAATCATGCTATATCAATTAAAATTTCCCTAAACGATAATCATTCATAAATCATATAGTCAAAAAACATGTTATTCATACATTATCAGGGTTAAATCAAGCTTACGAAAGCTCTAAAAAAGTTTAGAACAAAATAGAGACTAATTTGAAACATTTCAAAAAATTATGGCAAAAAATGCAAAATAGGGGTTACACGGTCATGCAACAGGTTAAGGCCATGTGCAGCTGAACCACACAGACGTGTCCCTAAATCAGGTAACAAATTGATTCCATGTAATCTAGGGTCACATGGCAGTGTTGCTAGGCCGTGTAACTAACTGTGGCTGTGTGGATCTAATTTTCACCTAATTATACAGCCACACGACCATGCCATCTGCCCGTGTGAGGCACATAGTCATGTTTCAAATTGTCTGTACCTATAAATACTATAACACCCCATACCTGGTCCAGACGCTAGACTTGAGCTACATGATTCTACTACATAAATCAAGACAAGTGCAAGCAATTTACATAAGTATCATTCACATATATTGCAAAGTAATAATTTGAAAACTACGACTAAATTGTGAAATTCAAGCATGAAATAGGATTGATTTGTAAAATTTCAAAATTTTAAAATTGGTATCGATATTTAATTGTTGGGTATCGATACTGTATTGATACCATATCTATCTAACGATACAAAATCATGATTTTGTTTGTTATGGAAAACAAGGGTGTCAATTTTTATTTTTTAGTATCGATATTTTAAGAAAAGTATCAATACTTGTATAAAAATCATACCAGTTTGGCATTTTGTTTGTTTAACAAACTACTATTATGGCCAAATATCAATTCCAAATGCCAAAATATTGATACTTAAACTCAGAAATGGAAAAATCCTATCTTTAAAATGTCTATTTCATGAAAAAATCACCTAAAGGCAAACCTATTCATATCCAACATGCCAAAAACATCACTTTAACAATTAACCTACCTGCCTAACCAAGATGTCATAATGGCACCACAATTTAGTCATTAAGCAACAACCATTCATGTCAAGCTATCCATACCTAGGCATACATATGCAACTATCATTCTTATAGCTAGAACACCAATATGAAAATTCACCAAATGGCCTAAAGCATATGCCCCTATTTCTTCAAGCAAAACATAACATAATTGTAAATGTCTCAAACCATTTCAAAACTCAACTTAATCATACCAAACATAAATATATGCCTTGTGCAATTACAAAAAATTGATAGTCATTTCATGTCATTGCCTAAGCATATACAAAATGCTATTCAAAATTGTACCCACATCATCAACCTAATAAGTATTAAGTTAGTACCAACCACATAACACAACAAGATTACATATATAAGATTATACACAACCAAAGTACCAAAACATGTTCAATAGTTTGCCAAGTAAACATCCTATATACATGCCACAAGTAACCAACTTCAAAACATCAAAAAATCTACTGAATCGAGAGATGATAGGTGTGAGCTTCTCACTGATCCAATTGACACGTTCCAAGTGTCCAAAATCTACAGAAAAGTAGTAACATGAGTAAGTATATAAATACTTAATAAGCTCATACAATGTAAACATTTAATTACCTCTATCAATTTAACATAATTTAATTCATTAAGTATCTCAAATATACCCAATAAGATTCGACAACAACATCAACTTATAAGATTTTGAGCTTAATCACATAAATAACCTCAATTGTTATCATTTTCATTTCAAACCAACTTATACATATATTAAAATCATATACATCATCTTGCCAACACATAATGACATACGATACCATTTCATTCACAATATTCTCTATGAAAATTCATACAAGAACTCTGTACATAGGTGAAAATAATAGTGCTTGGTTACTCGTTAAGGTCGAACCTGCATGATGAATAGCTTGGCCAGAGCTTGATATTCTTTCATTTTGGAGTTCGCAACATATGCACGAACTCAGAAACTGGGCAAAAACTCATAACCTCGTGTACGAGACTTTTACTGATTTAATCGTGATTTATCTTGCATTATGACATAAATTCCCATTTTCCAAAAATCAATATTAAAAAATAAAATATAACACATTTACATAAGAAATTTAAATTACACTGTATAAACTTACCTGATTTCATTGTAGCGATTTAGCTAACAGAGACTAGTCGACAAATTTCCCTTTTCCTTATACGTCCCCCGTTTGTTGTATTTCTTGATCTAAAGCATGATTTGACTCCATTAACTATTCCAATCAATATTTAACATCAAATTACGGTCATACCTTAGCTTAATTTCATTTTTACAATAATTCTCTTAGCTTAATTTCATTTTTACAATAATTCTCTAAGTTTTACATTTATTTCAATTTAGTCCCTAAAATCGAAAATACTATAACATTCACATTTGATCTTTGTAACACCCTATATCATGCCTAGTTTCCAAGCTCGAATATCAGGATGCCACATCATTGTCTTGTGTCATACACAACATTTTAAAATCTCATTTTAAAAGAAATGTCTTATAATATTCATATAGGTGTTAAGTTAATCTTATGTTTTAGTTATTATCGTTACATGCTAAACATACATCACATAGTCTTATAAAAATAATTATACATGCATTTTGACCAGTCAACAAATTTTCCAAACTGTTATGTAGGTATTGTGTAGCAACCCGCTTTTCAGTTGTGTGGAAATAGTGGTTTTAATATCACAAATCCGATTAGTGAGTTCGTATAATTAGTACTTAATATATATGAGTCAATAATAATTTTATTTATTGAAACTGAATTTTGATTTGATGAATTTAAAACAATTGAATTAAAAGTTAGTATAAGTGGTTCGGTTCAAAAGTCAAGTGGTTATTGAAAATGAGGTATTAAGACTTTGTTTCTATAATATAAAGCCTTAAATATTTTTATTAAATATTTACAGAGTCGTATTATATGTGAATTGAAGTTTGGTCTGATAATTTTGATGATTTATTGCTTAATTAAGACAAAATGACTAAATTGTAAAAGAGGTAAAAGTTAATCGCTATAGATTTAAAATAGTAAAAGGACCAAAATGGTAATTAAACCATGGTTAAAAAGTCCAAGCGCTGGTGGATATGATTAAATCCACTAACTTTTGGAATATTTAGTTGGAATTAAGTTTATTTAGTTGGAATTTAATTATATTGAAGGATCAATTGTGCAATTAAACATTCCTTAAATAGTAATTAAACCATATATTCATTAAATGGACAATTATGGATATGTTTTAGTGATTTTATAAGTTTATTACAAAGGTTAATTTGGTAAATGGTTAAATGTAAATGTAAATTAAATATGATAAAATAACATCATCATCCTTTTCTTTCATTTTTTCGAACCGAAAAGCCTTAGATGGAGATGGAGAAGCTCCGGTCTAGTTAGATTTTTCCAATTTGATATGTGTTTGATGCTTGGTTTTAGTAATTTTCATATTTTTGACCTCGTATTAGCTTAATCTAGCTAGCCCGGGGACTAATTTTTAAAACTGGCAAACATTTTGGATTATGCCATTGATGATTTTAATGTGTTTTTGAATTTTTATGAGAGATTATTAAATTGGTTGTTAAATAAGACAATTTTGTAAAGTGATTTTTGATTTTTTTTATAAAAAAACGACCCTAAGGTCAACCTCATTTTATTGCATCTTTAATGACAATACTATGGATTTCCACAAGATAATCCACATTGAAATACAAATTACACTTTTCCTTAATGGCTAAATTACAAAGTAAATCAATAGCCTTATTTTTACAACGGTCAATCCAATTAATTTGGACCGAGGCAAAATTTCTAAAAATCATACAGGCCTTTTTTACACAGCAGCCCAAAATGGTGATGTCTTGGTCTCTCTTTTTTACTGCGTTGACTAATGTAGCACTGTTAGATTCCAAAATGAGCTTTTCCACTTTCAACTTTGAAGCCAAATTTAAACCTTCCACTAAAGCTTCAAACTCTGCCCAAGTCATGTCCAGGTATTTATTCGCATAACCATAACTACCCCCAATAATGAATCCATCTTGGTCTCTGGCTATAGTCCCGTACCCGACATTTCCATTCAAAACTGCAGCGTTGACATTTATTTTAAGAAAAGCATTTGGAGGTTTCGTCTAGCTTTTACGCACAGGAGTTGGAGGGAGAACAGGAGGGTCGGCCAGGTTAAAAATTCTGAACTCTTTGCTGAGGGTCTGTGCTCTTTCCACACCACCATAGCCGTATCTTCCTTACCCTGAAAGTCCAAATTGTTCCTATCATTCTAGCAGTTCCAAATGAGATTAAAAAGTCAGCAGTAGCTTTTTGTCAAGCTCTCGAAGGACATCTTCCAACCAGTCAATGCATCGCTCGTATCTACCATCAATCAGCCTATTATTTAGCCCACCAATGCTGAGGATCTCTCAGAACTTAGGGCACTCTTTCATGACATGGATAAGCATTTCATCCCTGATATTGCATCTGGGATAGGCTATCAAGAAGTCTTGACAAATACGGGCAATATTGTCATAGGTAGGCAGAATACTATGGCCAATTCTCTAGCTGAAGACTTTGATCTTAGGGAGCATTTTTAACTTCTAAATAATTCTCCAAATCAATCTGTGAGGACCGAAACCAATTCTCTTATAGGATAACCACGAATAAACTGATTTTGAGGTGTAAAAGCCATGAGGGTTTTGAGTCCACGTTCTGCTATCATGTATCCCATTATAGAGAATGGGTAAATTGCAAATATGATCCCCCATGGTTTTGCCATATAATTCAATAACCCTGTCCTTTTTCCATCGCCCATTATTGTGGTCCCACAAGTTTTTGTCTTTTCTTTCTTCATTTGTTAACAGTGATCGAGAAACAGAATCCCTGTTAAGACCTTCGAATGTCTATAGTGTTGCCATCCCCAATCTGCCATAGAAAGCCATCCTTGAGAGCTTTGACCGCTTTAGCAATACTAAACCAAGTAAAAGATAGTTTATCACAGTATTTTGCTCTAAGCACATCACCCTCCGGGAAATATTTTGCACCTATCACCTTAAAACATAAGGTGTCCATGAAATTCAAAAGCCTCCAAACTTGTCTACCTAGGAGGACAATATTAAACAAATGCATGTCCTGAAAACCAATGCCTCCAATGCTGTCCGGATAACATATACACTCCTAAGCCATCTTAGCCAGACCCCAAATTTTCTCATTGTTCGTCTACCACATCCGACACATTTTCAAGTGTAATTCCTCAATAATTCCTTTTGGGGCAAGAAAAACAAAAAGAGCATAGGTTGGGATAGACTAAATAATAACTTTTATGAAAATCTCTTTTTCTCCATAAGATAGTAGCCACTTCGACCAGCTATTGATCTTGCATTCACAACGATCCATGATATTGGTAAAAGCAATTGATTTCTTTCTACTAATAGGCAAAGGTAACCTAAGATAATTATCGAGGTGGTCAACCATTCACATCCCAAGCATAAAGAAAAAAAGGTGTCTTTGAGTCAAAGGAATTTTTAGACTAAACATAATCATGGACTTATCATTATTAATTTTTTGGCCTGACACACAAGTAAATTTCGTTATAATATTGACAACTTCTTCTACATTCTTTTTTTTGTTACGAATAAAAAGAACTGTAACATCGGCAAAAAATAGGTGTTTAATATGTGGTCCATTAATGCTAGCCTGAATTCCTTTTAACTGATTATTATTTTGAGCTTGAATTAACAATTTAGAAAAAGCTTCCATGCAAAAGATAAAAAGATAGTAAGAGAGAGGATCCCCTTGTCTGAGGCCCATTTCTGACACAATAGTTTTAAAAAGGGTTGAGTTGCATTTGACCATGTAACGGACCGAACAAATGCAGCTCATTATTTTAGTTAGCCAAGCCTCCATATAGCCCATTCTTTTCATAAGCTCTTCGATAAAATTCCATTTGACCCTGTCATATGCTTTGCTTATGTCAAGCTTGATCACAAAGCCTTTATTTGGACCATTTTTAGCACTTTGAAGGTATTGAACCAACACATGAGCGATCAAGACGTTGTCGTGAATCATACGTCTGGGAACAATTGCACTTTGGTTTTGGCTAATACACATCGGAAGAGTATCTTTCAATCGATTTGCAAGAACTTTAGCTACAATTTTGTAGATCACCCTTCAAAGGCTAATCGGATGGAAATTAGTCATATCAAGAGGCTCTTTAATTTTTTGGATAAGGACAATATGGTCTCATTGAGACAATCCGCACTTCTATCACCCCTAAGAACTCCATGACACAGATTTATAATATCATTGCCCACCACGTCCCAATTTTCTTCGTAGAAATTTCTTGATAGACCATCAATGCCCGAGGCTTTCCTAAGATCCATTTGCTTGAAAGCCTTTTTAATTTCATGATCCAAGAACTCCATGTTCAGTCTATCATTAATCTCTTCTGAAACAAAATTATCAATATAGTCAAGATTTAATATTTCATCTATATGTAAAGTTGACCCAAATAAATTTTGAAAATACTCCCTGGCAGCCTCACAAATATCTTTGGTATTATCCCTCTAGTAGCCATGCATATATTTCAACATTTCAATTCTATTCATCTTTTTTCTACTAGTAGCCCTCACGTCAAAAAACCTTATTTTTCTATCACCTACTTTAAGCCAATTAACTCTCAATTTTTGTGCCCAGTACTACTTGATGTGAATCGGCTCGGTGATGTTGAGTCGAATCACCTAAGTTGCCCGATCGTCATTGAGGAAGTATCGTTTGGCTTAAGAAAAGGACGTATTAAACTAAGTATGAGCGAAAGTTGACAAAGTAGTTCAAATGATAGGCTAGGTATGATTTTGGTAGGTTTGATTTAACAAAGGAACAGGTCAATAGTTGATAGATAGAATGGAATGGAAAAGTGAACTCAAGCTCCAAGAGCAATTCAATACTATAAGGAGTATTGCCTCGGGACTTATATCGCTTAAGGTGGTTAAGTGTTTGATAGAAGATGGACCTTGACCCGTTATCTAAGGAGGTAGGAACCAAAGGTATAATTTGATGGATGAACGCCACACCAAGATTGGTGATAAGTTCAGGAAAGAGTTCAGGTTGATTCCACTAGCAAGCTAGATAAGTCAATCTGGACTCAAACAAAATAGAGAGGAAGAAACCTCACAAGAACAATGTTCATTCAATAATATGGAAAAAAGTCTATACAAAGTGAATTGAGCTACATATTTATAGCTTTTACATGGGATAGCCGAATAGGCAATTAAGGGTGCTGAATGGACAGCAAATTAAAGTTAAAAGAGGTTGGAAATTTCTTTGGAAGCCTCCTTGAAGTTTCCTAGCATGGGAGACACCAATGGACAACATCTACAAGCCTACATTCAACTAGAGTTTAATTAAGTTGATTAATGGGCTGAAACTTCTTGACTCCTTCTTAAAAACATCCTTTAATGCTTTCTAGACCAGTTTGATTAATTGGAGTGAGGAATGAGCTGAATAGAGCCACATTTGATCAGCCAAAGAGTTATGATCAGCTTTCAATTCTTCCTTGTGCAGCTGAACAAGAAGCAGGCATAATAAAGGTAGCTTACGCGCACAAACAGTCCCTTGTGTGAACACTTGAATTCAATCGGCCTTGAGGTGTGAAAAGGGTGATTTGAGCAGCCACCAGGGTATGAAAAACATTGCTAGCTGAATAGGTTCAATGTGAATTGCATCTTGGCTATTGGACTCCATGAACAACCACTTAGAGAAGCTAAAAACTGCTATTGACTTTTAATTCAGCTTATTTGCTCCAACTCCAAATACATGTGCTCATTAATACTATCCATGCACTAGCTGAATTTGGCCGAATGGTCACTTGGGAGAAGCCAATCATTAGCACACTTTACATTAATCTTCATTCATGCACTTATGCCATCCCTTGTACATGTACCTGCACTAAATAAATTCAGCAAATTAATTCTCTTTTAGACACATTAATTCAGCAACTAAAAACACATTAAAATGATGCATTCAGCTAGGACACATTAAAGCTATTAATAACTAAGACATATTTAAAACCTGCACTTAAAGTGTTCAGCTTAAGACACATTAAAATGTTGTAGCTAGACATATTAAAAACATGTATTAAAATTTAAACACACTTAACTCAAATTAATAGATATCAAATTTAAACATATTTATAAGCTAAAAACTAATTAACTAATTTAATTAAATAATTAATTTAATTCCAGCCACTTAAAACACTTAAAATAAAAAGGATGGAAATGAACTCGTTGAGCTAGAATCAAGCTGAATTGAGCTTGTTGAGATGGAATTGAGCTAGACCAACTGGTATAAGATTGCCAAGCAGGCTTAGTGATCTAAATGAGCTTCATTTTTCACTTAGGCCCCTCGAGCTTAGGCTATTCTCGATGTTGTGGAGTTGGGTCGTAACATGATGCGATCGTGTTTGCATCACTTCTCCTCTTTGTCTAGTAGCTTCCCAAGCTTTAAACTCATGGCTTTAAGCTTGTTTCCATAGTAAACTCTGTCAGGTCTATCAATGAGCCTATTAATTTTGGATTTAAGTGCATCAATCTGTTTGCTCATCATCTTGTACTTCTTATACTGCCACACACTAAGGTCATGTCCCACCTTCTCTGTCTTACCCATAATATCCACCATAGCCACCTTCTAATAATTTTTAATGATATTTTTTGCTTTTCCTCTTTAGCCTAATAGACATCATATCTAAAATTAAGCTTAGAATCCCTCAGCTCCTCTCTTGGCTATCGGCCCTTGGTGTCTAACACAATAGCATCATGGTCAGAATTTGACTAACGGATAACCTTGGTTTCAATGAAAGGGAAACTTGCCAAAGCACTCGCCGAGATCAAAAAGTGATCGAGTCTTTCTTTGACCATCGTGGTGCCCTCTCGATTATTAAACCAAGTAAACCACCGATTGTGTGTTTTCATGTCAACCAACAATAACCCATCAACAACTGCATGGAAGTCGTCCATCAGGGCTTGCAGTTTTCTCCTACCACCTTCCTTTTCCGAGTTGTCAAGTATAGCATTGAAGTGGCCTCCAATAATCCACTTTTCCTTGAGCTTCCCACCCTCTTAAGCATATCCTACGAGCTCTTCCTATTGATAGGATCGACGTTCCCATAAAACCCAATGAACTGAATGGGATTGTCGTTTTTAGCGTGAATCAAAGAGTCAATGTGATTGCAAGAGTAAGTTTTCATTTCAACCTTTATACCCTCCTTCCACATCATGACTAGCCCACCACTTTTACCACTAGCATTTACTGCCAGGCATCCCTCCATCCTACACTTGCTTCAGATATAAGAAAATTTATTAGTTTGCACTTTAGTTGTACATAGAAAAATAACCTCAGGGTCATTTGCAACGAGAAGTTGCTTTAATTTGGGAATTGTCATATGGTTCCCAATCCCACGACAATTCCAACATAGGATCTTCATTGCTCTTGGTCAGCCGCCACCTTGCATGGTGATACATTATCCATCATCCTTCTCCTCATAACTTTTGAAGGACTTTCATCTGTGTTATCTCCATTCAATCCCCTTTGTCTCTTCATTTTTCTTTTAAAGTGTCCCAATCCATCACACATCGATTTATGATTTATTTTATCCATTGGAGAGTTAGATACCGAATCTTCTTCACACACATTTTCTTTTCCTTTTTATAAGATTTGCCCACTTTCTTCCCTTGTGTTCGTTTTACTCTCATCTCTTTCCTCATTCGACATCTTTCTGGTTGCCACTATCTCAATTCCATTTCTCCACATTCCTCTTTCTTGGTTCGGAGCCACTATATTAGCCCTTAACCAATTTCCATATTGGAAGCTGAAGTTGTTTGAATTAGAGACTCCATCTTTTTTTATGCCTTTTTTTTGTTGTGTGTCTAATTAATCCACACAAGTAACAGAAGGTTGGTATCCTCTTGTAATTGAGCACACAAATGATTTCGGCCTCATCTTTTCCCACTAGATTCACCATTCTTTGTAAAGGACTTGACACATTGATCTTTATTTTTAGCCTTAAGAATTCTATCTATCCCTCATTCCTATCCTTTCAATTGATCACCACTAGCTCTCTAATGGCATTTCCAACATCCAGTGCTATTTGACAATCCATGTTCCCAAAGGGATATTGTGGACACGCACCCAAAAAGGAGACAGATTGAACTGGTATGTATCTAGATCTTTACCCTTAATGAACGAAATCATGGAAAATAGGCAGTTGTTAAACAACCAGGGCATAAGATTGAGTATTCTACTTCTATCTTCCATGCATCCAAAATTTACCAGAATTGCTTCTTCATTTAGGGCTACAAAATTTACCTCCTCTTTTGTGAACCATGTTGACCTAAAAACCCTATACATTGCCTCTTTGTTCGGTTTCCCTATTGCCATTATTTTGCCTACGACTCATGCTTTGAACCCTTGAAAACTATTTTCAAAATTGGTGCTAATGACCCTGACTGACTCTTCTTCTGAGAACTTAAATCTTTCTAACATCGCATTGATATATTTAGCCATTGTGATCCTTATCGCATTAAGACTTCTCACCCTACAGATCACCAACAACCAAGATTGAGATTACCTTTTAAGAAAAAGAAAACGCAAGAAAATTGAAACCAGGAGCCAAAACCAAGAACAATTTGGACTGTTACCTGCATATGGAATATGAGATAGTAATTATTCATATATTGTTTTGTGTTGAGATACTCTGAACCGATGAATGTAGGATAGAGTATGATTGGTATGCCAATAGGTTATTATGAACATGATACAGGATTGATTTGAGGAGTGAAGATGATTTCTATGTATTCTCTATTCATTGGATATGTCGAGGTCCTGCATTTGTTGCAGACTATCCTGATATTTTATAGTGTTAAATGGCGTGCTGGATGGTACTGGCTCTTACGAGCAACTGGTGTGCTAGACGGTACTGGCTCTTATGAGCATCTGGTGTGTTGATTGGTTAACAGTGTACTCGTATCTGTATATCGTTCATCGGGCATTATCTTTAATGCTCACTGAATTTTATTAAAATGTGGAAATTAATTGCACAATTGTATTGAGCTTTACTCACTTGTTGTGAGTTATGATTGATAGAAACTCTGTTAAAAACCTTATTGCCAGGAACTCTGTTTAGGACTTTATTGTTAGAAACATTGTTTATAGATTTCATTAAATCAAATTTTTATGCCTGAATCATTTGATCTACGAACTTACTAAGCTTTATAAAAGCTTACTCAAATTTTGTTGTGTTTCTTATAAATAACATTTTGTGGAGCAGGAGATCGAATCCGTACGAAGGAATCACACTATACGGGGATTCTTTTGGTAACCCTTGAATTTAACTTGGCTTATATGGCATGTAATAGGGAAAATTCAGTTATGTTCTATATTGTTTCATAGTTACATGGATTGTGTTTGAAGGTGCATTTTGATGTTGTGGTATGCATGTTAAATTCCAATTTAAAGTATAGTGAATAATCATGAAAATGGTAAGTGTGGTTTGAATTTGGTATGGTATAAGTGAATTGAAGGTAAGTTAAATTTGAGCATGCTAAGGCTTGTGTGATGAAATTAAAGTAGTGAAATGTTGGATAATTGAGATTATTAACCCATTGGTTAGGTCTTAAATGGATTGGATTGGCATGTATTGGATGTTCTTGTATGTGTTTGAAGCCTTGTGATCCCATGTTTTTTTATTGGTTTAGGTACCTATGCAATTGGGTGAAATTTGAGCTTGAAGTAGGACATTTTGGCTCACATGGCTTGGGACACGGGTTGTCACACAGCTGTATGAAGTACATGGGCAGGCACACGGCCAATGACATGGCCTAGGAAGGGTATTTCAATTATTGCATGGGCTGGCACACAACCTACGACACAACCGTGTGATCCAAATGAGAGAGTTACATGGTCCATGAACACGATCGTGTAGGACAACCACACAACCATTTTTGGAGCCACACGGGCTGGGCTCTGTCACACGGCTTGGACACATGGCCGTGTGACCCCTGACTTGAAAATTTTCAACTTCTTTCTAAATGTTCTGATTTGCTCTAGATTGGTCCCTTAATGTTCGTAACTTATTTTTAGAGCATTTAAAGCTCAATTTAAGGCCCGAAATTGAATGACCATTTTAAAATTGAATAGTACTTGTGGTTATGGAATTGAATTGATTTTAAAAAAAATTAATCCTTATTAACCATTCCAACTTGACTAGTAACATCTTGTATCCTACTTCGGTAACAGAAATGGGATATGGGCGTTACATATTGATACTAAAAAAGTGATATCGATATTTCTCTCAAGTGGTACCGATACCAAATTAGCTTACTATTTCTTGTTTCAAAAACCCAACTTTCAGAACGTGTCGGTACCACTGGCTAAGTATCGATAATTTCACCCTGATTTTCGATACTCGAGATAAAATATCGATACCTACAAGCAAAATAGACTTCCTGAAATTCAAAAATAGTATAGGTATCATTTTAAATCCTAAATATTGATACCTCTGTTCTATACCTTAAAAATATAACATGTATTAGCACATTGATCATTCTTGATTAGTTCTAAACGTCATGCATCGAATAACTTATAAAATACGCACAAAATACCTCAAATGGCAGTCTCAAACATCATATTTTCAAGTCTACAAAATACCAATCATAATAGGCACGCAATCAACTAAAAATTCATAGTAAAATCATATAACATCTACCACATTACCTTTTATTCCCAAAACCCAAATAAACAAAAACACCTACTAATAGCAACTAAGTTCCTAGCTTGGATCACAGCTCGAGACCACACCGACACTACTTATCTATAATGGCTTTAAAAGGAGTGGGTGAGCTTAACAAGCTCAATGACTGCTCAGAATAACCACTACGCAAATAGGTCTTCATGCACCAACCAAACAACTTATAATATTTTCCAAAATGTCTTTAACTTAGTGCCATAATTTACATATTTAATCATCTTTCATGTATCCCTTTTACACATTTATATAGGAATATTTAGGAAAATATTTCGATACATATTAATCTCATATAGTCACATATAATCCCATTTAAATGAAATTTATAATAATTTGCATAGCATCCACATACTCATTTACGCATACATCATATTGCACATATATACACTTTTTAAGATAATTTGGCACTTGAGCTATGAAACATAAAAGTGAGCTCTATCATCACTAATCGGATACACAGATCTCCAACACACCATGCATAGACTCGTAGAGTCGAACATATCCCATTTGTGTAACTTAGAGCTAACATTCTCTAACACACCAAACACACATATCTCTGTGAATGAGCTTAGCTTGCATTCCTTTATCTCTCCACAAATTGTCACTAAGCCTCAACGCCTCAAATATCACGACACATATAAGTGAGTACTCACAATCCTATGGCATGCAAACTATATCCAATGGTGTAACACTCCAAACCCAGCCTAGACGTTATGGCCGAATCTACGATGTCACATTGAAGTGTGATTTGAAAAGAATCGTTCTGTTGAAAAAAATCTGTACTATATAAAAACCCTCGTAGTGATCTTTTACAAAACTTTAGGGTATCTTGTTATTTGTTAAAAACTCAAGTGGGTTTAGCAAAAAGTTTAATCATTATAGATTGTTATTGCACTTTAAAAATAATATTTTCTTACGGAAGCTTTTAAAGTATGTTGCAAAGGCGTGGTCTTTTGAAAGCATTTAATCTTATGAAAAATCGTGACCTACTTCTAATAGACATGATCCAAGATAAACAAAACCCAAATCAAAAGTAAAACTTTAAAAAGAACTTATTACATAACAAATACCCCAAACTAAATTACTTATAAAATAGAAGTTAAAAAGTGAAAACAAGTGCGGTTGTGTGGCCACCGTTGAGTCCCTCGCAGCACCATCCCACCTAAGGATTACCTGCACAGAGAAGCAAAAGGGTTGGTTTACACAAACTCAATGTGCAATCCCTTATTAAACAAACAATCAGTCATATAATAGGCAAATACAGTCTGGTCCTAAGCCCGTTTCAATAATAGTCCAGTAATAGTTAGGGCCTTAGCCTAGTACAGTATTAGTAGCAGTGTGGGCTTTAGCCCATTACAGTAACAGTAACAGAAATGCAATCAGAAGCCCTACCCATCCATCCTCTACACTCCACTCCGTCCAGCCCTACACTCCATGTGGGGATAAAATCGACCCACCCATCCCTATACTCCAAAATATAGCACCAGTTGCAGCACTAAACAGTATATGCAGTAGAGCTACCAGTACAATACACTTCCTCCAAATATATCAAACCCACCCCATGCAATATGTCATGTCATAATATCATACGCGTATGCAAAAATGTCATGCTCGAATACAGTCAAACAAATCATAGGGGCATATCAGTCATTTTACCTCACTAGGGTATAACGGTCATTTCATCAGTATAGGATCTAAGTATACTTACTGACCCAATAGTAGGTCCACAGTCATCTCGGACGACCCGTGCAGCCTTAACAGTCAATTAATGAAAATGGGCCTAAAGCCCATAATACGGCCCATATGGGCCTACACGCCCGTCTAACCTACAAATCCCAAAAATGGCTATGACCGTGTAAACCACACAACCTGGCCCAATAATCTCCAAACGTTCGTGTGGTTTACCCGTGTGGGCCCTACAAGCTCGTAGGACTCACACGGCCCATTTTGGTCCAACATGGCCCAAAACGGCCTAAGCCCATAAAATCGCTCATGGTGGCCTTTACGATCGATCGCGCATGATTTGTACTTTCGATTCACCGCAAAAGCAAGCACACGCTCGTGTAGCGACACTAGTCATGTTTTTCAGCTTTTGTTGATTTATGATTATAGCAGTGTGATTACACACCTTAAACGAAGATGTGCAAGTAGCCTACGAGCCCAAAGCCTACATTCAATCAAAATACTCCATTAATCAATGACAATAGGATTAACATCTCCTCCTTAAATTTATCGCAAAAAATTCCACTAATACTTGCCTTTGTAGTACTAATGAAGATTCCACCCTTAAACCGATACACGTAACTGATTATGAACTCCTTCAGAGATAACCTGCATTCCAAACAAACTTATTAACTAACACTGTACACAAACATAAATTGAACCAAGTGCACAATCACTTACAGAAGGTACAAAGCCAAAACTAGGGAAGGAAAGTAATCGGTTCACAATCCCTAAAAAGTTTGCGCTATAACAAGGCAGAACTAGCGCAATCAATCCCATAACAATAATTGGCTAGAAAAGAATGAGTTAAAAGAAAACTATAGATTCGGCAGAAAGGGAATAGGGGTGAAAAAAAACAAAATCTAAATAGCAACACTTACCACCCGATCGGTAGAGAAAAACAAAAGAAAGAGTCGGGACACAGAGGGTAAATGAAAGAGGAATATTTGGCCAACAAAGATTCAATTGCACTCGAGAGAAGGATGAAGAAAAAGTTAGGAAAGAATCGATCACCCCAAGCTAAAGCCGAAAGGGTTTGAGAGATAGGAAAGTAATAAGTATTTGGCTAAGAAGGAGAAAAAAAACCATGGACAAGAGGGTTGGAGAGAGGAGTAGAATCGCAAGTAAAAAGGACTGAAAGATACCTGAATTAGAACAATGCGACTTCAGAAACAAAAGAAACAAACCACAATTTTACAAAAACCTGAAAGAAAATGGAGAGAAAAGAACCCAGAAGAGTAGACAATGCCGAAAGTATTAGAGAATAGCAACTCAGCCAAAAATCCCTATGACCTCTACCCAATTTCGGCACAACTCTACCATACCTCAAACTCCATTTTTTCCTCCCTTATCTCTCTCCTAAAATCTCCCCACCATAATCTACTCAACTGCCCATTCAAACTACAATAAATACCTCAATTTTGGTCAACCAAGGACACTTCCCCAGCACTTGTAGCAAAAATAAAATGTTCCATTTGCCTTGTCATGCCTTGAATCTCAAACCCCAAGGAACACCCTACACGCCACTCACCCCTAGGCTAGCAATCCCTTTGTGACATATTTTACCCACAATAATTTAAAAGTCTACTAACTACAGTAAGGGTTAATTTCCTAAAAACAAGGTTTTTGCAAATGCCCAAGCTTGAACCCAAGACTTCTCAGGCGCTTTCCAGGACACTTAACCATTGAAACAAGCATGCATTTGAGTTACACAACATACAGAAGATAAGTACCTACATTTTGGGGAGTTACAACTCTACCCCCAAAAACAAAATTTCAGCCTTGAAATTTACCTGGTCAAAACAGATGAGGGATTAATGTTGCATCATCTCCTCGGGTTCCTATGTGGCTTCCTCAGAGCTGTGATTATGCCACAGTACCTTAACCAGTGGAACGGACTTCCTCCTCAGAACCTTTACATCATAGTCTAAAATTTGAACCGGTTCTTCCTCAAAAGTTAGATTTAGCCTAACCTCAATCTCCTCAATCGAGACGATATGCACAGGATCAGAGCGATATCGCCTCAGCATAAAGATGTGGAACACATCATGAATATGGTCCAACTTTGGAGGTAAGTCAAGTTGATAGGCAATCGGTCCCATACGTTTCAGTATGCGGTAAGGCCCAATGAACCTAGGGCTTAGCTTGCCCTACCGTCCAAACCTCAGAACCTTTTTCCATGGTGAGACCTTGAGAAAAACTAAATTCCCCACAGAATATTCAATCTCCTTACGTTTCAAATCCACATATGACTTCTTTCTGTCAGATGCCGCCTTCAGTCGATCCCGAATAAATCTAATTTTATCCTCAGTATTAAAAATTAATTCTGGGCCCAGAACACGCTACTCACCCAACTCAGTCCAACACGTAGGAGTATGACACCTACGACCGTACAATGCCTTGTAAGGTGCCATCTGTATGCTAGACAGGTAGCTATTGTTATACGCAAACTCTGCTAATGGCAAGTAGTCCTCCTAACTTCCTCGAAAGTCTATCACACAACCCCTTAACATGTCTGAGGGTGGAATGCTATACTAAAGTCCAACCTAGTACCCAAAGCCTCATGTAACTTTTTCTAGAACCGAGACGTGAAGCAAGGATCTCTATTAGATATTATGGAAACTGGTACCCCATACAGTCTCATTATTTCAAACACATACAGTTTAGCCAGCTTCTATAATGAGTAATCAGTACGAACAGGTATGAAATGGATAGACTTGGTCAATCGATCCATGATGACCCATACTGAATCTTTCTTAGAAGGTGTTAGGGGTAGCCCACTAACAAAGTCCATAGTCACTCTCTCCTACTTCCACAGTGAAATCTTAACTGGCTGAAGCAATCCTGATGGTAACTGGTGTTTAGCTTTAACCCTGCTTACAAGGAAGGCATTTACTCTCAAAGTCAGTAACTTCACGCTTAAGACCTGGCCACCAATATAACTCATGAAGGTCTCAGTACATCTTATCCCCGCCAGGATGCATAGCACAGGAACTACTATGTGCCTCTTGCAGTGTAGACTGCCTCAGATCGGTATCTTTCAGTACACAGACTCTCCCACGGAAACAAAGTACCACTTTGCTATTCAGTCCAAAATTTGAAGTTTCCCCACTCTCTATCTGTCGTAAATGAAGACCCAAAAACTTATCCTCCAACTGTTTTCTTTTAATCTGCTTAATCCACCTTGGTTTAACTTGAAGTTCTACCAACAAGTTGCCATCATCAAACAAACTGAGACGAGCAAACATCTCCCTCAGATTAGTCACAGCACTACAACTCAGTGTGTCGGCTACCACATTAGCTTTACTAGGATGGTATTCAATCGACCAGTCATAATTCTTAAGCAGCTCAATCCATCTACGTTGCCTAAGGTTTAGATCATTCTGCGTGAGGAGATACTTGAGGCTCTTATGATCCCTGTAAATGATACGCTTCTTACCGTACAAGTAATGCCTCCAAATTTTTAGTGCGAACACGGCCGTAGATGTGTCGGGTAGTTCGCCTCATACGCCTTAAGCTGACGAGACGCATAAGCCACTACCTTACCCTCTTGCATCAACACACATCCTAAACCAACATGTGATGCATCGCTATAGACAGTTAATTCTTTCCCATTCTCTGACTGTATTAAGATAGAAGCCTCAGTCAGAACTTTCTTAAGCTTCTCAAATCTTTCCTGCTGCTTATAAGTCCAGTTAAACGAACCCCTTTACGCAACAACTTAGTCAGAGGTGCAGCAATCAACGAAAACCCTTCCACAAAACATCTATAATACCCTACCAGACCTAGAAAAATTTGAATCTCAGATACCGACTTAGGCTGCTTCCAATCCAGAACAGCTTCTATTTTCTGAGGATCAACCCTAATCCCCTCAGCAGATACCATATGGCCCAGAAATGTTACCTCTTGTAACCAAAATTCACACTTGCTGAACTTAGCATACAATTGTTTCTCCCTCAAAATCTGCAAAAGAACTCGGAGATGAGCATCATGTTCACCTTCAGTTCTTGAATACACCAGAGTATCATTATAAACACCACCATGAACCGATCGAGATAGAGCTGGAACACTCGGTTCATCAGATCTATAAAAGCTACCGATGCATTCGTCAGTCCAAATGGCATCACTAGGAACTCATAATGACCATAACGAGTCCTAAACGATGTCTTGTAAACATTAGTCTCCTTGACTCTCAGTTGATGATACCCCGATCGGAGATCAATCTTAGAGAAGACCGAAGCTTCTCGTAACTGGTCAAATAGATCGTCTATCCTCAGTAGGGGGTACTTATTCTAAATAGTCAATTTGTTCAGTTGCCGATAATTGATGCGCATACACATGGTTCCATCATTCTTTTTCACAAATAAAATCGATGCTCCCCATGGAGACACACTAGGACGGATGAACCCTCAATCCAGTAACTCTTGAATCTGAGCTTTAAGCTCCTATAGCTCCTTCGGGGCCATTCTATAAGGGACAACGGACACCAGAGCTGTACCAGGTAGGATCTCAATCCCAAACTCGACTTCACAGTTTGGAGGTAACCCAGATAGTTCATCGGGAAAAACATCCAAAAAATCCTTAGCCGTACTGATATATTTAACAGATGAAACCTTAGAATCAGAAGCACCGATATAGGCTAGATATGCCTCACAACCCTTATGAACCAATTTCTTGGCCCTAAGTGCAGAAATCACATTTGACAGATAATTCCAATGCTTCACAATCATAACTACCTCATCACCCTTTGCAGATTTCAATACAACCCATTTTGCAGCATAGTCCAAATTCACCTGATGCTTAATCAGCCAGTCCATGCCCAATATTAAGTCGAATTCTCCAAAATGAAGTTCCATTAAATCTGCCAAAAAGATCATTCCTTGAACCTCCAAAGGTACATGCTTAAATAGTTTATTCACTCTCACCGGCTGCCTAATGGACTTAACACAGTAACCTCACTCGTAGTGTTTTCAACCATAATACCCAAAATCTCAAACACAGTGCATGCTATATATGAATGCGTAGACCCTACATCAATCAATGCAGTATAAGGTACATTATGGATAAATAACGTACTCGTAATAACATCTGGGGTGTCTCCGTCCACTCGACAACGTGTGCATAAAAAAGTGTCAGCTGCCTCACATCCATATAACCAATACCTCTACTCGGTGCTTCACGACCACAACCCATACCATTTCCACCTCGGGCTTGACCATGGCCTCTCGGTGGCTGCTGAACACCTCTCAACGAATGCACAGTACCCATACCCATAGCTTGCATCTGATCGAGCCTCCGTGGATAATCTCTAATATGGTACTCCATAGATCTGAACCTCAAACATCCCCCTACCCTTTTCCAGCATTTTCCCTGATGGCGTCTCCCATAATCAGCACAAGGCTGCGGCCCAAAAGTAGCAATAGGGGGCCCAACTATGACTGGCCCATCAACTCTGGCCTTTTTCTTAGGCCTCTAAAATGAACTTGAGGGCTCTGAATTTCTCTTATTTCTACCCTTCTCTTTCTCACGGTTCTGGTGCTAAGCGCACTTCATATCTTCGGTGATCTTCACCTTGTCCACTAAAATAGTAAAATCTCACTCCCTCTGTGGAGCTATCAGAATCCTTAAACTATCTTCAAGGCCGTCTTCGAACCGAACACAACGCTCATTTCAATTGCCGCCATCCCACGTACATAGCGGCTAAGTCCCAAAAACTCAGAAACTCTATCCTCTGGGCATCCACATAACTATCACCCTCATATTTCCCTTGGAATGCAATTTTTAAAAATTCCCAAGTCAACCGATCGGGCTGAGTACCCTCTTCCACTGTAAGCCACCACTGATAGGTATCATCTCGTAGCAACAACACTGCACCTTTTAATTTCTGCTCTGGGATGCAGCCGAGGTCATCCATGATCCTCTCTGTGGCCTTAATCCAATACTCAACCACATTAGGGGCAACTCCAGTGACACCCCTAAAAATCTCAGCCTCATTAGATCAGAGTCGTTCCATAACCGACCCACGAGCCACAGTACCAGTATTAGGCCTAGCGACCCTTTCCAAAATTTGTAACATAGCTGAGGACAGTGCGTCATCCCTAGTTGCATGATCATGTGACCTAGTCATAGTTATAGGTGAAGTCTATGCCTCCCTAGCTTCATTGTTAGGCATGTGGCTCGATGCCAACAATCTAACCCGAGCACTTTCCCGGCCTCCGTCGCGGCCTCTTGTACCCCTTCCACGAGTACCTCTGGTGCTCATTATTGGTTTGCGTATTATCTGAATTATAAATCTTATGCATCAGTTTATAGTTCCAGTGTTTATTACAGGATATGTTATGGAAAATATTATTACTAATTTAGAATTTTGTTTCGCAGATTGTAGTCTTACTACAGTTTTACGTTAAACTAAACAGACTATTTCGGTACAGTCTATTGCCTGTAGTAGTCTTAGTATTTCAATTTAAGTTGACAGTAATTTCAAGGAACTTACAGAATCAGAGCCAGAGGCTCGGTAGACCACAGATTCAGAAATAACACTTCAAAATACTTTCCAACCATTTGAAACAGTTCTTTTTGGGAATTTTATGTTTTTAGAAAAACTCAAATCCACAGTCGAGTTTTGTAACCTGGCTCTGATACCACTAAATGTAACACCCCAAACCCGGCTTAGACATTATGGTCGAATTGCGATGCCACATTGAAGTGTGATTTGAAAAGCATCGTTCTCTTGAAAAAAATCCATACTATATAAAAAAGCTTATTGTGATCTTTAACAAAACTTTAGGGTATCTTGTTCGTTGTAAAAAACTCAAGTAGGTTTACCAAAAATTTAATCATTATAGATTGTTATTGCACTTTAAAAACAATGTTTGCTTGTGGAAGCTTTTAAAGTATGTTGCAAAGGCGTGGTGTTTTGAAAGCATTTAATCTTATGAAAAACCGCGACCTACTTCTAACAGACATGATCAAAGATAAATAAAACCCAAATAAAAAATAAAACTTTAAAAAGGCCTTATTACATAACAAATACCCCAAACTAAATTACTTATAAAATAGAAGTTAAAAAGTGAAAACAAGTGCGGTTGTGTAGCCACCGTCGACTCCCTCGTAGCACCATCTCGCCTAAGGATTACCTGCGCAGAGAAGCAAAAGGGTGAGTTTACGCAAACTCATTGTGTAATCCCTTATTAAACAAACAATCAATCATACAATAGGCAAAAATAGTCTGGGCCTAAGCCCGTTTCAGTAACAGTCCAGTAACAGTTAGGGCCATAGTCCAATATAGTATCAGTAGTAGTGTGGGCCTTAGCCCATTACAGTAACAGTAACAGAAATGCAATCAGAAGTCCTACCCATCCATCCTCTACACTCCACTCCGTCTAGTCGTACACTCCATGTGAGGATAAAATCGACCCACCCATCCCTACACTCCAAAATATAACACTGGTTGCGGCACTAAACAGTATATGCAGCTGAGCTGCCAGTACAGTACACTTCCTCCAAATATATCAATCCTACCCCCATGCAACATGTCATGTCATAATGTCAAACGTGTATACAAAAATATCATGCTCGAATTTAGTCATACAAATCATAGGGGCATATCAGTCATTTTACCTCATAAAGGTATAAAAGTCATTTCATTAGTATGAGATATAAGTATACTTATCGACCCAACAGTAGGTCCACAGTTATCTCAGGTGACCCATGTAGCCTTAACAGTTAATCAATGAACATGGGTCCAAAGCCCATAATAGGCCCATGTGGGCCCACACGCTCGTGTGGCCCACAAAGCCTAAAAATGGTCATGCCGTGTAAACCACACAGCATGGCCTAATAATCTCCACACGTCCGTGTGGTTTACCCGTGTAGGGCTCACACAGTCCATTTCGGCCCAACATGACCCAAAACGGCCTAAGCCCATAAAATCGCTCATGGTGGCCTCTACGATCGAACACCCTTGTTTTGTACTTTCATTCACCACAGAAGCGAGCGCACGCTCGTGTAGCGACACTAGTCATGTCTTTCGGCTTTTGTCGATTTATGATTATAGCAGTGTGATTACACCCTTAAACGAATATGCACGAGTAGCCCACGAGCCCAAAGCCTACATTCAATCAAAATACTCCATTAATCAATGACAATAGGATTAACATCTCCTCCTTAAATTTATCGCAAAAATTTCCACTAATAATTGCCTTTGTCGTACTAATGAAGATTCCACCCTTAAAATGATACACGCAACTGATTACAACCTCCTTTAGAGATTACCTACATTCCGAATAAACTTATTAACTAACACAGTACACACATATAAATTGAACCAAGCGCACAACCACTTACTGAAGATGCAAAGCCGAAAATAGGGAAGGAAAGTAATTGGTTCACAATCCCCAAAAAGATCGCTGCTACAACAAGGCAGAACTAGCATAATCACTCCTCTAACAATAGTCAGCCGGAAAAGAAAGTGTTAAAAGAAAACTATAGATTCGGAAGAAAGAGAAGAGGGATGAACAAAAACAAAACCTAAATAGTAGCACTTACCACTCGATCGACAAAGAAAAACAAAAGAAAGAGTCGGCACATAGAGGGTAAATCAAAGAGCAATATTCGACCAACAAAGATTCAACTGCACTTGAAAGAATAAGAAAAAAGAAGGCAGGAAAGAATCGATCTCCCTAAGCTAGAGCTGAAATGGTTTGAGAGATAGGAAAGCAATAGGTATTTGACCAAGAAGGAGAAAAAATTGGTGGACAAGAGGGTTGGAGAGAGGAGTAGAATTGCAAGCAAAAAAGACTGAAAATACTCGAAATAGCACAACACGACTTTAGAAACAAAAGAAACCAACCATAATTTTGCAAAAACCCAAAAGAAAATAGAGAGAAAAGAACCCCGAAGAGTAGATAATGCTGAAAGTATTAAAGAATGACAACTCAGCCGAAATCCCTATGCCCAATACCCAATTTCTGTAACACCCCAAACCCGGCCTAGACATTATGACCGGATCTGATGCGCCACATCGAAGCATTCAAAACATTCCGTATTGCTTAATTGGAAAACTTAGTTGGTGTTGTAAAAGACACTTTTAAAAATAGATTAAAGTGAATGGAAGCTGTGCACCAGGTAGGAAACCAGGAAAGAGAGGAGGTGAGTCCGTCGGACTGCTTAAGTACCAAGCTCCCTTCCGATCCAATCCTAGACATGCACACCGCCATTGCCACACTCTAACATCTCGTATAATTTTGAGAAAACCGTTTGGTTATGTCCATCTTAAGAAAATGATTAAGTTTGAAAACATTTTCTTAGCGGAAGTCTTACCTGTATTTGGGTTATTTTGAAATCATTTAATGTTTTTGAAAATGCGTCCTAGAGCTAATCCATTTCGTTAGTTATCATAGTTCAGTTTTATCATAATAGAATTAAATAATAAAGAAACAACCCAAACCATAAAAATAATTAGCGGCCTTATTACAAAAAACCCAAAACCATAAACGGAAAATACAGAAAATCCAGTTCACCAGAAGAAAACGAATTTGTAGAAAACGTGTGGACACTCCGAATCCCGCCCAGCTCCAAGTCCACCAACTAGGGCTCACCTGCAAGGATGGAAGGAAAAAGGGATGAGTTTGGGAAAACGCAGTGTATACAGAAACCCATCCAAAGCCCAAATTAGCTCGAGCCCCATTGGGCCTAAGCCCTATCCAGATAACAGTACACAGTGGACCGAAGCCCTTTTCAGAATACAGTAGCAAGGCCTTAGCCCCTTTTTACATAACAGTGTGGCCCATAGGCCCAGTTCAGTAACATAGGTAACAATAGTAGTAATGCATGCAAACCCATCTGGGGAGACTACTCAACCCACCAACCGCTACACTGCCCCGTACCAGCCCTACACTCCATGTGGGGAATATCTCAACCCACCCAGCCCTACACTCCACAGTTGCAGCAACGCTGCTTAAATATCAGTAAGTTGAGGCAAAGCCTCCAGTACGTGGATGAACCACTTTCAATACTTCCTCCATCAATACCCCAATCCCATGCAATAGATATTAATAAAGCATATCATGTACAATACAGTATTAATCAATCATGCAGTTTAGCCAATTTAAACCCTAGGGGTATTTCGGTAATTATACTCACTAGGGGTAATTTCGTAACTTACGCAACTACACATGCTATTTCAGTAATTTTAGCAGTTTTATGCAATTTGGTTCCACCATCTAACTAACAGGCTACTTTGCCCATCTCTTACCCATATTGTTCCGTAAGCCCATTGGGCTCAGTTTTGGCCCATTGGGCTCAGTTTTGGCCCATCTGGCCCCTTTTTTCGAAGTACGCTAAAATGTCACACGAACTTACTTACCACTTTGCGGTGCTAGATCTAACAATTACTCTATGTCTTGAAAGCATTCGCATACTCACAAGCCTATGAAATGCCAGAATTTTGGCATTTAGGCTTTTGCCGAATTGAATTACGAAAGGGTGTTCGGTACACACCTGATTCGCGACGACTGCTACCGAGATCCCTCTCAATGTCCTACAATTGATTAGTACAGTTCTTATTTACAAACCGTAATCACTAAACCCAAAACTTGCTCAACCAAAATCGAACCATGTTCCTAAAAAGCCTTTGAACCCTTACCTTTTTGCCAAAATCGATAGCTAGCTCCGAATCCGATTGTTCCAATGATTCACGCTTTTGATCCAACGCTTAAGAAGACTCTAATCACCGCAAGAAAACATCAGTTACAAACCCTTAAAGCCTTATGCTCAAATCGACAGCCTCCCTAATTTTTTAGGGATTTCGGCTTTTCCTAACATTGTAAAATAAGAATAGGTCTGAGATGATAAGTACTTACCCCTCACTCCTACTTGATTTCCACGCAATCTGGTGCAGATTTATCCTTAAAACAATGGTAAAACCCAAATCCAAGGGTTGAAGAAGTTTCGGCTATAAGCCCCTAAACCAATGGTACTTTCGGCTTTTGGGTGGTAAAGGAGATGACGATATGAGGCTATGACCTTGAAGTAGAATTGCCGTTAGGTATCTAGGATTAAGAAAAGATAATCGTTGATTTAATAAAAATAAAATAACATAGAAGGACCTGGCTTTGAAGAAATCGGCACAAGCAGTGATCACAGGATTTCGGCTTTTGCGACTTCGGCAAAGGTGCTGATGAATAGAAGGTTTGATGGACAGCTTTGGAGAAGAAAAATAGAAAAAGAAGAATAGGGGAAGTGGTAGTTTCGGCTAGAGAGGAAAAAAAGAGAGAAAAGAAAACCTTGTGATGTCTGAGCAGAAGAGAACGGCACCACTCAATACCCTAGGTGCTGAAATACTAACCTCAAAACCCCCTGCCGATTTTCCCCTCTTCAATTCCCAAAACTCGGCCAACTCCTAGCCTCTCTCCTAATCCCTTAAATCTCTCCCCTTATCACTCCTTAATCCAAGCGTTTAGACTGATCCAAACTTTCCTTTAGCAGAATCCACTTGGACTCCAACACTTACCCCTCCTGCACTTAAAAATAAATGCATCTATTTGCCAACACAGGGAATCGATCCCATGCCTTCCCCAATGCTCCACACGCCACTTTTCTAGGAGCCTAGTGGCGTCACCCTTGCACTTTACCAGAGGCTCATTTGTGATGCAATTTACCCATCACTCCACTTAAGGGCCACTTAGCCAGAACCCCTTACTCTTTTAAGTCCAAAATTCAAAAATCCAATCGGGTTTTGGCCAACACATGGGCCTTCTACAAGCCCATTTACCTTCTCAAAATATTATTTTCACATCCAAAAACAAAATTTTAAAGTCTTTACAAAATATTGAAAACTACGAATAAATCCGAAAATCAGGGCGTTACAATTTCAACACAACTCTACCATACCTTAAACTCCACTTTTTCCTCCTTTATCTCTCTCCTAGAATCTCTCTACCATAATCTACTCAATCACCCATTCAAACTTCAATCAAACACCTCAATTTCGGTCAACCAATGACACTTCCCCAACACTTGTAGCAAAAATAAAAAACTCCATTTGCCTTGCCATGCCTCGAACCTCAAACCTCGAGGAACACCCCACACGCCACTCACCTCTATGCTAGCAAGCCCTTTGTGACATATTTTACCCACAATAATTTAAAAGTCTACTAACTACAGAAATGGTTAATTTCCTAAAAAAAAATTTTTTGCAAATGAGGAGCTTTCCAGGACACTTAACCATTGAAACAAGCATGCATTTCAGTTACACAACATACAGAAGATAAGTACCTATATTTTGGGGTGTTACAAATGGTATCATTAAGTTACAAGGCCAAATATCCATACTGCCATCAAATATTACTTTATCGATTATTCATACATATTTTCTGCATAACCATACCATTAGTACATTATACATACTATCACATGGCATGAATAACAAAAATATGTTTGATTGAAAACCCAAAAAATTCGAAAGCCTGACAATAGAGGAACTATGGTATTTATGGGTGTTTTTCTTGGACTTTTATAGAGGTTTAAGGTTCAAGAGTGACAGAAATAAAAAAGGATTAGGAATTGGAGTTCAAAATTGATTGAAATAGCAAGAAAGAATTAAGGGACAACAACTGTCACAACCCAAAATAGGGCCTAATATTTTTAGGGGTATTTTAGGAATTTTGGCATATATGAGCTTAGAATTTCGTAAGGTTGGCACTCAATAATGTTTTCGATAATGGTTTCCATAAAGTTAATTCAATTTTTTGAAATTAGTATTGAATATCTTTAATTTTAATAAAAAGAGACTGATTTGTAAAAGGGTCAAAACAGTGAGCATTTATGTAGTAATTTAACCAATTTTTAAATTTTAACTTAAAAGTCACCCCCACATACAATTTTCACGATTATTTCATCTCCTTTCAAGCTTGTGTCACCCTTGCCATTCCCCTAGACTGTTAAACTGATTTTTGATTCCCAAACCATAATACCTTGGTTTCCTATCATTCCCAAGTCATTTACCATCATAAATCTTCAGGAAAAAAACCCAAAACTCCATAGATTTCATCATTTTCTCTAAATGCGGGTTTTTTGGAATTGCATCAAAACTTGTCTAATCATCTATCAAAGGTAACATTTTGAATTCCTATGAGTTTCTCATGATATCCAGTCCTTAAAACTGAATTATTAGCCCTCGAGATGCATATTTTAAATAAAAGTCAAAAATCGAGCCATTAATGGTGGATTTCAGGATTTTACATAAAAATATAGTTTCAAAGAGTTTTTCAACTTTTTTTCAGCATGATTAGAAGGTTTTTAAACTTACCTTGAAGTTTCGTTAATGATTTATTATATTTTAATGAATTTTGTGAAAATTGCCTAAAATATGTCAAAAAATGTTGATAACATGAATTGAATAGATTTGTCTAGTTTAAAGGGTGCGAATTAGGCGTAGATGATTAATTACATGAACAGAACTAATTTTAGGCAAAAATATTGAGTATAGATAAAGATATTAGAATTTAAAGTTTGTTGTGTAAATACTTTAAGTTACATGAGAACTTAGCTTAAAGATTGTGTTTTAGTTGGTTTGAGTGAATTTTTCTGTTGTTATTTGACTGTGGTTATTGTATGATTTTTGTGTGGAAAGCCTTGGATTTGTTAGATCTTGCTACGAGCTAGGGAGGAGTTAGTTGAGCTTTTGACTTTTCAAAAAAAGCATAAAGTGGTGAGTGTATGAAATTGGTACACATAAACACAAGTCATGTGTTTTTGGGAATATAGCTATAGCCCAAGTCCCTACTCTAAGTTCAGAACGTAAGTCTTCTTGAATCTATAATTATCTTGTGATTATGTATTGTGCATGAAATGTGATAAGTGAGTATGGTGATTATTTTGTAAAGAGCAATCATATACATGAAATAAATGTGTAATATATATGTTATATGACTATGCTGGTGTTTTGCAAAAGATGCAAATATGTAGCGATAGTGCACGGATAATCAATAATAATATGTGTCGTTTTCCAATATTTTGGCTTTGTTGTCTTGGAACCATTGGATATAGTTGGCATGCCATAGAATTGTGAGTACTCACTTATATTTATAGTGGTTTTGGGCGTTTTAACTCTGAGACATATTTAGAGGGATAAGGGAATGGGAGCTAAGCTCTATTCAATGAGACATGTGAGGGGAAATAAGAAGAGTGTTAGCTAAATGCTTCACTTTTGGGAGATGTTTGACTCTGTGAGTCTATGTGGTGTAATGGAGATCTGTGTATCCGATGTGTGATGATAAAGCTCACTATATGTTTTATAATTGTAACACCCCTTACCCGTACCCGAGATCGAGACAAGGTATGAGGCGTTACCAGACATATACTCAGATATTTTCAGAAGATACGGGTTATAAAATTTCATTCTAATTTAAAATCGATCAAATAACATCATAGTGTCCCAATTATGGACCTACGTGGCCCAAAACATACATTAAAAATGATCCGGGACTAAACCGAGAACTATAAAAAAATTTAGTAAAATTACTAGGGTTATGCCTCACACCCTCGTGTGAAGGCAAAGCACACGCCCGCGTGTTTCACCTGTGTTGAATTATTTAGATTTATTTTCCATTTCGAACCTACAGCGGTTTTCACACGGCCAAGCACACGCCCGTGTCCCTCACACGGCCTAGACACCCCCGTGTCGTCGTCCGTGTCCAAAAACTGGACATTTTGTTTATGACGTCATCACTCATTTTGAGGCACACGGCCAAGGTACACACCCATGTGCTAGGCTGTGTCCTCCACACGGCTGAGACACATGGCTGTGTCTCTACCCGTGTGTTTACTACCATGCAATCTGACCCAAAATTTTAGGTGCAGGGGATACACAGTCTGACAACAAGCCCATGAGGCTACCCGTATGTCACACACGGCCTAGACACATGCCCGTGTGTCTACCCGTGCGAACCTTTTTAGGGCTCTTTACCAAGCCTTTGGTCACCCTCTATCATCCATACACACTTAAAGACTTCAATGGTATTTAACATGGCAAAATCATACTCTTAAACGACCTTAGCATAACCCTATTGCATGTCAACCGCATCTCATCGATTTAGTACATGATAAATTATCCATTTTGTATTAGGGATTAACATAGCACATTTTTCATTTAGGCCATGTTGTAACCATATACCATTATATGCTATGTCCACTCTCAAATTATTAGGTTCCATTTCAATCATTCATTCATGATAACCCTCATCATCACATCTCATGAAACAATTAAACATAGACATGCATCATTGGTAGGTTTACTACCTACATCAATATGAGCCATATCTCATGGCCATAAACAAAAGAATAAGTATACCATTTAGTCCCTTACATTGGCTAGCCAAAAGACGCATATAACAAAATAACCAAAATTCTTATACATGCCATTAAATAAAATGAAAGTATCTATATACCAAAGCAAGACAAGTCGATAGTGTGTTGATTCTCCAACCGTCTTCCAATCTTCACGAGTCCACGAGCTCTGTAAGATAGGGAAAAGAGAAGGGGGTAAGCATTTATATGCTTAGCAAGTCCAGATAACTAGAAAGTAAACTTACCGGTTAATTAGCATACAACCATATTTAGGCAATAATTCCATCAAGCATGAAATAGTTTCCCTATCACATTCACTCAATCATCAAGTTAGTTTCATAACAATACATCATGCCATTAGTCTTAAATGAGCTCATCAATTCAATATTTCCATTCTTTATTTCTCATGTTAATCCCGTTGAACTTTCTCAGAAATGTTGATGTATAGCCATTTACCGTCAAGTCATACAAATGATCATCTCGAGTACGCACTCCCATGAACCTTATATCTTACTGCAGGATTACCAGTCCAGGCTAAATCCCTTGTACTAGTATCTCATAGAGCAATGTTGGGATTATCAATCAAGGCTAAATCCCTTTTAACGAAAATTGCTCTCATAAGCTCGGATCTGAATTGCCAGTCTAGGCTAAATTCAGTCCTCAAATCGGATTACCCATCTAGGCTAAATCCTTAATGCACCCATATTCTTGGGGAGGCTCAATCACTCAAGGAACACCCGTCCGGGCTAGATCCTTTCTATTTTGAGATCATCGAATTACCCGTCAGGGCTAAATCCTTTTCTGCAACACATGCAGGATCTCATGTCATGTAAGCCATAATTTATCCATCGGATTTCTCTTTCTATTTCAACCGGGATATTTATCATCTTTTCAATTACACTACCACATTTCATGGATTATCATGCAATGAATATCTAATTTTTTTCATACATTCAAGAACATGAATATTTAAGTATATTAAGAGTTTACTTTGAGTTATACGAATTTACGTGGTAATTGCTTCGATTTTGTATTTTGGTTATTCCGAAACCTTTTGTTTTCCACAGTCAACATTCAAAACTGGTTCCTCGGGGTCTATATCAATAAAATTTGACTACTAGTACATCACATTTTCTTTTAGGATTTAAAACTCACCCCCTGGCAAAATGACCAATTTGCCCCTGGCCTTTCATACTTTTACAATTTAGTCCTATGGATCGTATAATGAAATGCATGAAATTTTTAAGTTACCCAAGTCTAGCCGAATATTTTTCTTGCCTATAGCAGCCCACATTTTCTTTCATTTCACATTTTTCTACCCATTTTCACAACTTTTACAAAATCGTCCCTTAAGACATTTCCATAAAAAACTACTTAGTAAAGGTTGTTTACCATCCTTTAAACCCTCATATTCCTCCATAAAACATCAAAACACAAGCATCTCATGCATGGGTAAATTTTTGAACATGAACCCTAGCTTGAAATATGGGTAGGAATAGAGAGAGCATGTTACGAGGATCTCAAAAATACGAAGAACGTTAAAAAGGGGGCTAAGGAGCACTTACTATTGAGCTTTTGAAAACCCTAGCTATGGAGAGCCTTAGAATTTCAGTAGCATGGAGAAGAAAATGAGTTGATTTTAGCTTGATTTTTCCCTTTTTTTATTTAGTTTATTACCAAATGACCAGAATGCCCTTCTTTACTAAACTTCCAAAATTTTTCATACATGGCCATTTTTGTCCAAAAACTTAAAAATTGGGAAAATTACTCTTTAAGGACCTCTAATTAATATTCAAAAGTAATCAAATTTTGAAATCTATTCAATTTGGTCCCTAATTTCCAATTGGACAACTTACACATAGAATTTCTTCATGAATCTTTAACACATGCTTATTTTCATATCCTAGACCTCATAATGATCATAAAATAATTATTTAAACGTCAGATTCATGGTCCCAAAAACCATTATTCCGACTAAGCCCTAATTTGGGATGTTACATTTCTCCCCCTAAGGGACTTTCATCCTCGAAAGTCTTAAATCCTAAAAAAAATGTGATGTACTAATAGTCAAATTTTATTGATATAGACCCCGAGGAACCAATTTTGAATGTCGACTGTGGAAAAAAAGTTTTCGGAATAACCAAAATACAAAATCGAAGCAATTACCACGTAAGTTCGTATAACTCGAAGTAAACTTTTAATATACTTAAATATGCATGTTCTTGAATGTATGAAAAAAATTAGATATTCATTGCATGATAATCCATGAAATGTGGTAGTGTAATTGAAAAGATGATAAATGTCCCGGTTGAAATAGAAAGAGAAATTCGATGGATAAATTATGGCTTACATGACATGAGATCCTGCATGTGTTGCAGAAAAGGATTTAGCCCTGACGGGTAATTCGATGATCTCAAAATAGAAAGGATCTAGCCCGGACGGGTGTTCCTTGAGTGGTTGAGCCTCCCCAAGAATATGGGTGCATTAAGGATTTAGCCTAGACGGGTAATCCGATTTGAGGACTGAATTTAGCCTAGACTAGCAATTCAGATCCGAGCTTATGAGAGCAATTTTCGTTAAAAGGGATTTAGCCTTGACTGATAATCCCAACATTGCTCTATGAGTTACTAGTATGGGGGATTTAGCCTGGACTGGTAATCTCGCCGTAAGATATAAGGTTCATGGGAGTGCGTACTCGAGATGATCATTTGTATGACTTGACGGTAAATGGCTATACATCAAGATTTCTGAGAAAGTTCAACGGGATTAACATGAGAAATAAAGAATGGAAATATTGAATTGATGAGCTCATTTAAGACTAATGGCATGATGTATTGTTATGAAACTAACTGATGATGATGCATGTGATAGGAACTATTTCATGCTTGATGGAATATGCTAAATGGCTGTATGCTAATTAACCAGTAAGTTTACTTTCCAGTTATCTGGACTTACTAAGCATATAAATGCTTACCCCCTTCTCTTTTCCCTGTCTTGCAGAGCTCGTGGACTCATAAAGATTGGAAGACGGTTGGAGAATCAACATACTATCGACTTGTCTTGCTTTGGTATATAGATACTTTCATTTTGTTTAATGGCATGTATAGGAATTTTGGTTATTTTGTTATATGTGTCTTTTGGCTAGCCAATGTAAGGGACTAAATGGTATACTTATTCTTTTGTTTATGGCCATGAGATATGGCTCATATTGATGTAGGTAGTAAACCTACCAATGATGCATGTCTATGTTTAATTGTTTCATGAGATGTGATGATGAGGGTTATCATGAATGAATGATTGAAATGGAACCTAATAATTTGAGAGTGGACATAGCATATAATGGTATATGGTTACAACATGACCTAAATGAAAAATGTGCTATGTTAATCCCTAATACAAAATGGATAATTTATCATGTACTAAATCAATGAGATGTGGTTGACATGCAATAGGGTTATGCTAAGGTCGTTTAAGAGTATGATTTGGCCATGTTAAATACCATTGAAGTCTTTAAGTGTGTATGGATGATAGAGGGTGACCAAAGGCTTGGTAAAGAACCCTAAAAAGGTTCGCACGGGTAGACACATGGGCATGTGTCTAGGCTGTGTGTGACATACGGGTAGCCTCATGGGCTTGTTGTCTGGCTGTGTATCCCCTGCACCTAAAATTTTGGGTCAGATTGCATGGTAGTAAACACACGGGTAGAGACATTGCTAATAAATAGGTTTGGATATTGACTTCTCATGGTATCTTCAGGTTCCCATGTGGCCTCTTCTACTCCGTGTCTATGCCATAAGACTTTCACCAATGATATATTCTTATTCCTCAATTCTTTGACTTCTCGAGCCACAATCTTGACTAGTTCTTCACCATAAGTCATGTCTGGTCTAATTTCAACTTTCGTAGGTGAAATCATATAGGAGGGGTGTAATCAATATTGTTGCAACATGGATACATGGAATACATCATGAATCTTTTCCAATTCGGGTGGCAATGCTAAACGATAGGCTAACGGTCCAATTTTCTCAGTAATCTCGTAGGGTCCAATAAACCTTGGCCTTTTTCCATGGGGATACTTTCAAGAACACTTTGTCTCCAACTTGAAATTCAATCTCTTTTCTTTTCATATCAGCATATGACTTTTTCCTATTCGATGCCACTTTCAAACAATCATGTATCACTTTAACCTTTTCTTCAGTTTCCTTAATCAAATCAACTCCATGAATCTGGCGCTCCTTGAGCTCTGTCTAGTACAATGGTGTCCGAAACTTTCAACCATACAATGCCTCGTAAGGTGCCATTTTTAAACTCGTCTAGAAACTGTTGTTGTAGGAAAATTCCACCAACGGTAATTATTTTTCCCAATTGCCTTGAAGTTCAAGGACACAACACCTTAACATGTCCTCGAGAGTCTGAATCGCCATTCAAACTGACCATCTGTCTGTGGGTCAAATTCCATACTAAAACTCAACTTTGTACCCAAGGCTTCTTACAACTTTTTCCAAAATCTCGAAGTGAATCTCAAGTCCTTGTCTGAAATAATTGATAATAGTACCCCGTGTAATCTCACAATCTCGGATAAGTACAAGCCAACCAATCTGTCAAGAGAGAAATCTGTCCACACAGAAATAAAATGAGCCGACTTCGTTAGTCTATCAACTATAACCCAAATGGCATCTTTCTTTTTCGGTGCTAACGGTAATCCTGTCAGAAAATCCATAGTAATCCTATCCCATTTCCATTCAGGAACCATCACAGGCTGTAATAAACCTGAAGGTACTTGGTGTTCAGCCTTGACTTGTTGACATATCAAGCATTTCGATACAAATTCGAAGATATCTCTTTTCATGTCGTTCCACCAATACATTTTCTTCAAATTGTTGTACATCTTGGTACTTCCCTGATGAATAGACAAACGGCTATGATGTGCTTCTTGCAAAATTCTTCGAATAAGCTCATCATCTCTCGATACACAATCCTGTCTCTGAACATCAAACAACCATCGGGACCAATTCGGAAATCTGATTCGATGCCTATCCCGTATTGAGTTCTCTTGGCTTGTAAATTGCTATCATTGATCTAAGCTGTACAAATTTCTTATAGAAACGTTGGCCTGGCTCTTGACTCTGCCAAAACTGAACCATCATCTAACAAGGCCAACTACGTATTCAAGGCTCTCAAAGAAAACAAGAATTTTCTGCCTAGTGCATCTGTGACTACATTCGCCTTTCCCGGGTGGTAGTCAATAATCAGTTCATAATCTTTTATCAGCTCTAACCATCTCCGTTGTATAAAATTCAATTCTTTTTGAGTCATCAAATATTTCAAACTCTTGTGATCTGTGAATATACAGCAAGTTTCGCCATACAGATGGTGCCTCCAAATCTTTAAGGCAAATACAATGGTATCTAGCTTCAAGTCATGTGTTGGATTATTTTTCTCGTGTGGCTTTAGTTTTCTCAAAGTATATGCTATTACTTTGCCTTCTTGCATCAGCACGCAACCTAGTCCATTTAAGGACGCATCACTAAAGACAAAGAATTCCTTTCCCGGCTCGGGTTGCACTAAAACTAGAGCTTCGGTTAACAATGTCTTCAATTTTTCAAAACTCTGCTGACACTTCTCTGACCATTCAAACTTAACATCTTTTTGCAACAACCTCATCAAAGGAGTTGCAATCATAGAATACCCTTTTATGAAGCATCGATAGTAACCAGCCAAGCCTAAAAAGCTTCTAACCTCAATTACATTCTTCGGCTTATTTAGGTGAACTCGAATGCCATCATCTGACACAATGTGATCGAGAAATCCACCCTCTTAGAGCCAAAACTCATTCTTGCTAAATTTAGCATACAATTATTTGTCCCGTAAGATCTGTAAAACCATTCTCAAATGTTCCGCATGCTCAGTCTCGTCCTTGGAATTAATCAGGATATCATCAATAAACACAACGACAAACTTGTCTAAGTATTGTCGAAAAACAAGATTCATTTAGTCCATAAACATAGCTGGGTCGTTCGTTAGACCAAAAGGCATGACCAGGAACTCGAAATGACCATACCTCATCTTGAAAGCGGTCTTATGCACGTCCAACTCTTTAACTCGCAACTGGTAGTAGCTGGATCTCAGGTTTATCTTAGAAAACATAGTGGCTCCCATCAATTGATCAAACAGATCATCAATCCTCGACAACGGATACTTGTTCTTGATAGTTACCTTGTTGAGCTGTCGGTAGTCTATACATAGCCTCATAGAACCATCTTTCTTCCTTACAAATAATACTAAAGCACCCTAAAGCGAGAAACTCGGTCTTGTAAAACTTTTATCCGTTAGTTCTTACAACTGTGCTTTTAATTCTTTCAGCTCGGTTGGTGCCATCCTATATGACGCAATAGAAATAGGAGCTGTCCCAGACACCAGTTCAATACCAAACTCTACTTCTCTAATGGGAGGTAATCCATGTAACTCTTCTGGAAACACATCTAGATACTCGCATACTATCGGTACCGATTCCAATTTCAACTCAGATTCTTTAGTATTCAACACAAAAGCAAGGTAGGCTTCATACCCTTTTCTCATATACCTTTGAGCCATCATTGAGGTAACCACAGCCGGCGGAGTATCCAACTCGCTTGAATCAATTCGGAGAATCTCACCATCTGAGCATTTCAATTCAATATACTTGCTAGCACTATTTACAATCACATCATGCACAACTAACCAATCTATGCCAAGTATTACATCAAACTCATCGAATGGCAATAACATAAGGTTAGCCGGAAAACAATGACCTTGAATCGTCAAGGGACAATTCTTACAGATCTTTCCAACTAAGACTGACTTGCCTAGAGGGTTTGACACCTTAATACAAATTCTATAGGTTCTACTGACATATTCATACTAGACACCAATTTCATGCAAATGTATGAATGGGTTGACCCTGGGTCAATTAAGGCAATGACACGAGTATTATAAATAGAAAATGTACCGGTGATGACATCGGGAGTAGAGGCTTACTCGCGAGTGTGTATTGCATAAGTTCTTACCGGGGCTCAAGCCTTTGATTTTGCAGTAGCATCCTTGGCAACAGTTCGACTACCACTTGCACTTCCGGGATGTCTCGGAGGTCTGCCTTAAGAAATAGGAGCATTCGGTTGTGGAGGTAATTCAACCTCTTTATTAGCTCACTCTGGGCAGTCTCTGAGAAAATGGTCCAGAGACCCACATCTAAAACACGCACCACTCTTCATTCGACACTCTCCGAAGTGAAATTTGTTACAGCTTTTACACTTCGGCTTTTGATCATCTACGCTTCCCACACTAGTTACCATAGGGGAAGAAAACTTCAGGAGCTTCTTGCTCTACCCAAGTATCCTACTGATGAAGTGGAACGTTCTTGGTGACTTCTTGATTTCTTTGTAGGGAAGGAGTGTGCTCTGCCGCTAGACCTCTTACTCAAAACTCGAGCCTCTCTCTTAGTTTGCTTTCTTTTATTATTTAGCTCTTCAAACTTCTTGGCCCGATTAGCTAATGCGGTGAACTCTCGTATCTCAAGGATCTCGATCAGCGATTTAATTTCCTCATTCAAGCCTTCCTCAAAGCGCTTACACATTTCTATCTCTGATTGGACCCACTCCGTTGCATATTGACTTAACCTCATGAATTCCCTTTCGTACTCTGACACAATCTTATTTCCCTTTCTGAGTTCCAGGAACTCCTTTCACTTCAAGTCTAAAAATCTTTGACTGATGTATTTCTTTTTAAATTCAGCTTGGAAGAACTCCCATGTAATGTCTTCCTTCAGTACCACTGAGGATATCGTCTTCCACCAATGATATGTTGTATCTTTTAGAAGAGATACAGCACACTTCAAGCATTCCTCGGGTGTACATGACAATTCATCCAAAACTCGCACAATATTCTCGAGCCAGAACTCAACTCGTTCAGCATCATCATCAACCTTAGCTCTAAACTCTTCAGCCCCATATTTTCTAAATTTGTCCACTGAGGCTTTACCAATTCTCATGGGTGCCATACCCTGTGGCACTTCTCCTTTAGGCCAAGCAGAGGGCGGAGGAGGTTGTGGTATATTGGGGCGGTTTCTCAAATAATCCCTAAACCATTCATCCATCATATCGAAGAAGGCAACTCTTGCCTCTTCCTAGACTTCAGACATAGGCTTTCTACTACTACTAGAGACAGCTCATTGTATGGAAGCTGGAAAATGGCTCTCGGCTCCATCAGACTCATCTTGGGCTTTATTAGAAGACATTTACGATATTCAAATACAATTAAAAATGGTTAGGAGATGTCACATTATCATAACTTGTATAATGGCATGTATGGCTATACTCAATACATGCCACGTTAGTTTGAGAATCAAGTAAATCTTAGCTCTGATAACACTAAATGTAACACCCCTTACCCATACCCAAGATCAAAACAAGTACGAGGAATTACCAAACACATACTCGAATATATTTGGAAGATACGGGTTATAAAATTTCATTCTAATTTAAAACCGATCAAATAACATCATAGTGTCCCGATTATGGACCTAGGAGGCCCAAAATATATATTAAAAGTGATTCGGGACTAAACCTAGAACTACAAAAAATTTTAGTAAAATTACTAGGGTTATGCCTCACACGCCCGTGTGGAGACAAAGCACACACCCGTGTGCTTAGGGACACGCCCTTGTGTTTTACCCGTGTTGAATTATTCAGATTTATTTTCCATTTCGAACCTACAGGGGTTTTCACACAGCCAAGCAGATGTCCGTATCTCTGGCCCGTGTCCCTCACACTGCCTAGACATGCCCGTGTCATCGTCCGTGTCCAAAAATCAGACATTTTGTTTATGACATCATCACTCATTTTGAGGCACACGGCCAAGGCACATGTAATGCCCTAAATCTCAAAAACCCTGTTTAAATTATTTTTGTGTGTTTGTGACATGGATACATGTCTGACTTAGTGATCTAATGCTCTGGGAGTGTCTGAGTAGTTGTGGGATCAAGTTCTGGCTTGAGCAAAAATTTTGGTTCTATTTGAATAAACCCTCGCCTGATACCAGAAGACTTTTAAATTAATGTGAGTAGGACATGAAAAAGTGATCATGCTAGCCTAGTGGTAAGTGGCGTGTAGAGTGTGCATGGAGTTTGAGGTTCGAATCCCTGCTTGTGCAAAGGGAGATTATTTTTATTGCTTGCTTTGGGGAGGTAGTAGTGGTTGACCGAAACACTGATAAGGGGAGGGGAGTTTGAATCAGTCATGGAGGGTTGTAGGAGGAAGTTGAGGAGAGATATGAGGAGAGTTTTTAGGAGCGAATCAAGGGATTTGAAGTTGCAGGAGTTGGTACCGAATGGTGACACTAGGCACTCATGAATTCGGCCTAGGGGTCATACTCCTCATTTTTGGTTAGTTTAGTACTCTCGTTTTCCCTTTTTGCATTTTGAAGTCCTCTTTTTCACTTTTGTTGAGTAGCCAGTTTCTGCTAAGGGTCTTAGGGGTACTTCTCGTTTTGACCATACAGGCACTTGCCTATTCCGTTTTGGCACTTCACAACTGTGCTTATTGATCAACTGTATTATTTTCCTCTCATTCTCAACTTCGGGTTTTTGTTCATGATTCCTTGACCAATTATTTTCTTCTTTCCTTCAAACTTCATTGCTTTTGTACCATGGTGGCCGAACCTAAGATCTTTTGTTCTTCAAGCCGAACAACCTGTTCCCACTTTTTCCCTTTCTTCTCTTAACCGAATAGTCTTGGTCGATTATTCCTTTACAATTCAGGCGACTTCTAGGCTGGGGTCTTGGCTAAGTATTGGTAAGTCTTCTTCTCAAGGGATGTCGACTTCTTCTTCTTTAGGCCGAATGTACCCTTCTTACTTATTCTATTTTTCACCTTAGTGATTGACGTATAACACTGTGTTTTGCCGAATGTTGCTAGGGGCTCATTTCATTAAGCAAAGTGTTTGGTGATTGTTTCCCTTTACAAGTGATAATCCCTTTATTGGTAGGTGTTTGAGTTTTAGATGCGGTTGTGTGGGATTGCAGATTCTTATAAGTCAGTTAACTATTCTTGTGATGGGAAAAGCATTGGAAGGAGTACGTGGAGTTTGAGCAATGGAAGGTTGCAATTATTGATTGGTAAGCAGATGTTTTGGTTATAGTGGTTTCAATATTCTGTATTGGATTAACAAGGGTTTGAGACTAATGAGAGGTTGTGGTTGACCATAGGTTCTCTCGGAGGCATTTCGGTTACAACTCAATAACAGGTGTGTGAACACTATCATTAGATGTGTGATAGCAAAAGCCAAAAAGTCGAAAAGTGGGCTATCGACACCACATGGGTGTATGGCCGCCCGTGTGGCAAGCCTAGCAGCAAAACGAGGCCGTGATATTGATGAAATGGCCATGAGCGATTTCATGGGTCAAAATAGTATTAGGCCATTTTAGGCCGAACTGGGCCGTGTGGGCCCAATGGGATTGCGGGCCCCACGTGGATAAATTGCACAAAATGTGGTAAATTGTGAGCCAATTGTGTGAACTATACGGCTGAGGCCATTTTTAGGCTATGAGGGCCATACGAGAGTGTGGGCCCAAATGGGCCCGCAATATGGGCTATAGGCCCAGTAACACTGATTGACTGATAAGGTTGCATAGGTCGCTCAAGATGACTGTGGACCTACTGTTGGGTCGATAAGTACACTTAAACCCCATATTGTTGAAATGACCATTATACACCTGCGAGGTATATTGACTGTAATACCCCTATATTATGTATGACTGATTTTGAGCATGACATTTTTGCATACATGTATGATATTATGTTGCATTGCATGGGGTGGGATATATGATTTTGGAGGAAGCGCACTGAAAGGCTATAAGCCTATTCTGGTAGCCCAGCTGCAAATACTATTTTAGTACCGGAATCTGTACGATTTGGTGTGTAGGGTTGGGTGGGTCAATTTAATCCCCACATGGTGTGTAGTACTGGTACGGAGATGGTGTGTAGCGGATGGATTGGGTAGGATTCTTTGCTTGCATACTATACTGAAACGGGCTAAGGCTGATACTATTACTGTTACTGAAAAGGGGGCTAAAGTCCCTAACTATAACTAAAGGGCTTAGGCCCAGACTGTATTTACACTGGTTGTTTGCGGTTTTTTGGATTTCACGCATTGAGTTTTCGTAAACTCACCTATCTGTTAACTGTGCAGGAAACCCTCAGGCTTAGACGGATCAAGGCAAAGGAGGACTCAGAGATGGCCACTCGACCTAGTTCTTTTAATATTATTCTTAAGATTTTATTTTGGGTTTTCATTATGTAATAAGGCCTTTTTAATTTTTATTTTGATTTGGGGATTTTATTTTCTTTTACTTTACCTGTTAGTACAAGGACTCAGATTTTCAAGTGGTACAACTAAATGATTTTCTGAACACATCATGCTTACGCAACACATTTTGAAAAATTCTACAAAAAACACCGTTTTTAAGTTTAAAAACAAACTCATATAATTAATAATTTTGCCAAACCGACTTGAAGTTTTTACAATGAACCAGACAATTTAAACTTTTCTTGAGAACCTAAAGAAGTTTTTATGAAGAATGGGTTTTCACAGAACTCATGTTTTGGAAAAACACTCTAATGTGACATCACAGATTCGGCCATAACATCTATGCCGGGTTTGGGGTGTTACATTTAGTGGTATCAGAGCCAGGTTGCAAAACTCTGCTGTGGATTTGGGTTTTTCAAAAACGTAGATATTTCAACAATGTTGTTTTCAAAATGGTTTAAAGAGATTATTTGGGTTTATGCTTACTAAAAGAGTGGTACACCGAGTCTCCGTGCCGATCCTGTAAGTCTTCTGATTGTTATTTCAGAAAGAATAATATCGAAATGTTATTACTAAGACTACTTAGGTAGTAAAACTGTGCTGAAACTCTTTAGAGTAAACTACGAATCGTAGTAAGACTGCGAACTGTGAAAACAAACTCTGAGATAATATTGTTCATAAGACATTTGTAATAAATATTGAAACAATAAATTGATTGGCATAAAACTTTTACTACAAAAAAAGTGTGATTGGATAATGAGCACTAAGGGTACTCGTGGTAGAGGCCGTGGCAGAAGCCGTAGAGGTGTTCGGTCTGGGTCTTCGTCTTCTGGACACCAGCCTAATAAGGAAGTTAGAGAGGCACCAACTTCACCTATGGCTGAGACAGGGTCTCAAAATTGAGAAGCTGGGACGATGCGCTGTCCCAAGCAATGTTGAGGATTCTAGAAAGGGTTACTGGGCCTGGTTTTGGTAATGTGGGCCGTGGGTCAGTTACAGAATGACTCAGGTCTAATGGGGTAGAAATATTCAAGGGTATTGCTGGAGTTGCCCCTAATGTGGTTGAATATTGGATAGAGGCCACAGAAAGGATCATGGAGGATCTGGACTACACCCCTGATCAGAAGCTAAAAGGTGCAGTATCTCTACTGAGGGACGAGGCCTATCAGTGCTGGCTTACCGTCAAAGAGGGAACTCAAGCTGATCATTTGACCTGGGAGTTTTTCAAGACTACCTTCTAGGCTAAATATGTGGGTGCTAGGTTTGTAGATGCCCGTAGGAGGGAATTTTTGAACTTATCTCAGGGAGACAGGACAGTGGTTGAATATAAGGCTGAATTTTTACGACTGAATCACTATGCACGTGGGATGGTGGCAATAGAATAAGAGCGGTGTGTTCGATTTGAGGATGGCCTCAGAGATGGTTTAAGGGTTCTGATAGCTCCTCAGAGGGAGCGAGATTTCACAACACTGGTTGGCAAGGAAAAAATCGTCGTGGATGTGACACGCGCTGAGCGCTAGAATAGAAAGAAAGGCAGAGGTAAGAGGGATGCTGCTCCCTCAAATTCCTTTCAGAGGTAAAAGAAAAAGCCTAGAGCTGATGGGCCAGCCAGAGTAGGGACCCTTGCTACTGCTAATTCTGGATCATAGTTTTGTGCTGATTGTGGAAAACGCCATTAGGGCAAGTGTTGGAAAAAGATGGGTGCATATCTGAGATGTAGAACTTTGGAGCACCGTGTCAAGGATTGTCCACGGAGGCCCGAGTAGGTGCAAGCTATTGGTTTTGGTAATATTCAATGGGGTGGTCAGCAGCCATCGAAAGGCCGGAGTCAGGCCAGGGGAGGAAATTGTATGGGCCGTGGTAGAGGAGTACCGGGCAGAGGTGCTGGTCATACTGAAGTGAGGCAGCCGACACTAGTTTATGCTGCACGTCGCCGAGAAGATGGAGACGCTCCAGATGTCATTACTGGTACATTCTTTATATATAATGTACCTTATATTGAACTGCTTGATGTTGGGTCTATACATTCGTATGTAGCATGCTCTGTGTCCAAGATACAGGGTATTATGGCTGAAAACACTATGAGTGAGGTTACTATTCTAAGTCCACTAGGGCAGTCTGTTTTGATAAATAAGATGTTTAGAGATATTCCCTTGGAGATTCAAGGAGTTATTTTTCTGGCCGATCTTATAGAGTTCCTTTCAGAGAATTTGACCTAATATTGGGCATGGATTGGTTAATTAAACATCGGGTAAGCTTGGATTGTGCCCTAAAGGAGTTGTACTGAGAGCTAAAGTAGATGAAGAGGTAATGGTAATTGGGGAACGACAGAACTATTTGAGTAATGTAATCCCTGCACTCAGGGTCGAGAAGTTGGTTTGCAAGGGTTGTAAAGCGTACTTGGCCTCTGTCAGTGTTTCAGATGTTGGAGACTCTTCGGTAAAGGATATTAGGACTATTAAGGATTTTTCGAACATCTTTCCTGAAGAGTTATCGAGGTTACCTCCAGAGTGTGAAGTGGAGTTTGGGATTGAGCTCCTTCCTGGTATAGCTCTGGTGTCCATCGCCCTTAACAGAATGGCACCGAAAGAGCTGGTGGAGCTAAAGGCCCAAATTCAAGAGTTATTGGACCGTGGGTTTATCTGACCTAGTGTGTCTCTATAGGGAGCTCCAGTCTTATTTGTGAAAAAGAAGGACGGATCCATGCATATGTGCATCGACTACAGACAACTGAATAAGCTGACCATTAAGAATAAATATCCTTTACCTAGTATTGATGATTTGTTAGACCAACCGCAAAGAGCATTGGTTTTCTCTAAACTAGATCTCCGATCGGGGTATCACCAATTGAGAGTTAAAGACAATGATGTGCACAAGACGACATTTAGGACTCGTTATGGTCATTACGAGTTCCTGGCAATGCCTTTTGGACTGACAAATGCACCGGAAACTTTTATGGATCTGATGAATAGAGTGTTTCAACTCTAGTTGGATCGGTTTGTAGTAGTATTTATCAATGATATACTAGTGTATTCGAGGACTGAGAATGAACATGATGAACATCTACGAGTGGTTCTGCAAATCTTAAGGGAGAAACAATTGTACGCCAAGTTCAGCAAGTGTGAATTTTGGTTACGTGAGGTAACGTTTCTTGGTCATATGGTATCTGCGGAGGGAATTAGGGTTGATCCTTGAAAAAGTGAGGCTGTTATAGATTGGAAGCAGCCTAAGACCGTGTCAAAAATTCGTAGTTTTCTAGGACTGGCTGGGTATTATCAAAGATTTGTAGAGGGGTTTTCACTGATAGCCTCACCCTTAACTAAGTTGCTACGTAAGGGCGTACCTTTTAGCTGGACTAATGTACAGCAAGAGAGCTTTGAGAGGCTCAAGAAAGTTCTGACTGAGGCCCCTGTCTTGATTCAACCAGAGTCTGGGAAGGAATTTACTGTTTTCAGCGATGACACGTTAGTTTGGGTTGTGTGTTGATACAAGAGGGTAGGGTGGTAGCTTATATGTCTCGTTAGCTTAAGACGTATGAGGTGAATTATCTGACTCATGACTTGGAGTTGGCCACAGTGTTGTTTTCACTGAAAATTTGGAGGCATTACTTGTACGGTGAGAAGTGTATCATTTACACGAATCATAAGAGCCTCAAGTATCTCCTCACTTAGAAGGAGTTGAATCTTAGGCAGCATAGGTGGATTGAGCTGCTTAAGGACTATGATTGCTCGATTGAATACCACCCTGGTAAGGCTAATGTGGTGGCCGACGCGCTGAGTCGCAGGACTGTAACTGATCTGAGAGCAATGTTTTCTCGTCTTAGCTTATTTTATGATGGTAGTTTTTGGCTAAGTTCCAAGTTAAACTAGTGTGGATCGAGCAGATTAAGAGTAAACAGCTGGAAGATTAGTCTTGGGTCATCGGTTTCATTAGATTGAGAATTGTAATACTGTAGATTTTGGGCTCAATAATGAATGGGTACTCCATTTTCGAGGTAGACTTTGCGTACCTAAGGATACTAATTTAAGACAGACTTTACTGCGAGAGACGCATAATAGCCTCTATGTTATGCACCTAGGTGAAAATAAGATGTACAGAGATCTTCGTGAATTATACTAGTGGCTAGGGCTTAAGCGAGAGGTGACCGACTTTGTGGGGAAATGTCTGACTTGCCAGCAGGTTAAGGCAGAACATCCATTGCCTTCTGGGTTGCTTCAGCCTGTTAAGATTCCACTGTGGAAGTGGGAAAGAGTAACTATGGACTTTGTGAGTGGGCTACCCCCAACGCCTTCTAAAAAAGATTCAGTATGGGTCATTGTGGATCGGTTGAACAAAATTGCTCATTTCATACCGGTTCGCACAGATTATTTATTGTAGAAATTGGCTAAGCTATATGTATCCGAGATAGTGAGACAGTTTCCATAATATCAGACAGAGATCATCACTTCACGTTTCGGTTCTGGAAGAAGTTACATGAAGCTCTGGGTGCACGTTTGGACTATAGTACCGCGTTCTATCCTCAGATAGATGGTCAATCGGAGAGAGTGATTTAGATACTGGAGGACATGTTAAGGAGTTGTGTAATTGACTTTCGAGGTAGTTGGGAGGATTACTTGACGTTAGCAGAGTTTTCTTACAATAATAGCTACCAAACTAGCATACAGATGGCACCTTACGAAGCATTATATGGTCGTAAGTGTTGCACTCCTTCATGTTGGACTGAGCTGGGTGAGCGACGTGTTCTAGGCCCTGAGCTAGTATCTAATATCGAAGATAAGGTTAGATTAATTCGGGATCAATTGAAGGCAACATCAGACAGATAGAAGTCTTATGCAGATCTGAAGCGTAAGGAAATTGAGTATTCTACGGGAGATTTTGTCTTTCTGAAGGTCTCGCCATGGAAGAAGATACTCAGATTTGGGCGTAAGGGAAAGTTGAGCCCAAGGTTTATTGGGCCTTACCGTATTTTGAGACAAGTAGGACCAATTGCCTACCAGTTAGAGTTACCTCCGGAATTAGAGCAGATTCACAATGTGTTTCACGTCTCGATGCTGAGACACTACCGCTCTGATCCTACGCATGTGGTATTGGTTGAGGAGATTGAAGTTAGACCAGACCTAACTTTTGAGGAAGAACTAGTCTAGATTTTGGATCGAGAGGTGAAAGTCTTAAGAAGGAAGTAAATCCCATTAGTAAAATTTCTTTGGCAGAATCACAGTTCTGATGAGGCAACGTAGGAACCCGAGGAGGCGATGCGACAATAATACCCTCACCTATTCTGACCATGTAAAATTTGAGGCTAAAATTTTCTTTGAGGAGGGTAGAATTGTAGCGCCCCAAATCCCAGAAGCCCTGTTTAAATTATTTTTTTGTGTTTGTGATATTGATGTATGTCTGTCTTAGTGATCTAATGCTCTGGGAGTGTCTGAGTAGTTGTGGGTTCAAGTCCTAGCTTGAGCAAAAATTTTGGTCTTATTTGAATAAACCCTTGTCTGCTGCTAAAAGACTTTTAAATTAATGTGAGTAAGATATGACAAAGTGACCATGCTAGCCTAGTGGTAAGTGGCGTGTAGAGTGTGCATGGAGTCTGAGGTTCGATTCCCTACTTTTGCAAATGGAGATTATTTTTACTACTTGCTTTGGGGAGGTAGTAGTGGTTGATCGAAACACTAATAAGGGAAGGGTAGTTTGAATCAGTCATGGAGGGTTGTAGGAGGAAGTTGAGGAGAGATATAAGGATAGTTTTTAGGAGCGAATCAAGGGATTTGAAGTTTTGGGAGTTGGTGTCGAATGGGGACTCTAGGCACTCATGAATTTGGCCTAGGGGTCACACTCCTCATTTTTGGTCAGTTTAGTACTCTCGTTTTCCCTTTTTGTGTTTTGGAGTCCTTTTTTTCACTTTTACTGAGTGGCCAGTTTCTGCTAAGGGTCTTGGGGGTACTTCTCACTTTGACCATTTAGGCACTTGCCTTTTCATTTTGGCCCTTCACAACAGTGCTTATTGATCAACTGTCTTCTTTTCCTCTCCTTCTCAACTTTTGGGTTTTCGTTCAAGATTCTTTGACCGATTGTTTTCTTCTTTCCTTCGACCTCTCTTGCTTTTGTACCGTGGTGGCCGAACCTAAGATCTTTTTTTCTTCAAGTCGAACAACCTGTTCCCAATTTCTCTCTTTCTTCTCTTAGCCGAATAGTCTTGGTCAGTTATTCCTTTACAATTCGAGCGACATCTAGGTTGAGGTCTCGGCTAAGTATTGGTAAGTCTTCTTCTCAAGGGATGTCAGCTTCTTCTTCTGTGGGCCGAATGTACCCTTCTTACTTATTCTTTTCTTCACCTTAGTGATTGACTTATAACACTGTGTTTTGTCGAATGTTGCTAGGGGCTCTATTTCATTAAGTAAGGTGTTGGGCGATTGTTTCCCTTTACATGCCATAATCCCTTTATTGGTAGGTGTTTAAGTTTTAGTTGTGGTTGTGGTTGTGTGGGATTGCAGATTCTTATAAGTAGGTTAACTATTCTTGTGAAGGTAAAAGCATTGGAAGGAGTACGTGGAGTTCGAGCAAGGGAAAGTTCCGATTATTGATTGGTAAGTATGTGTTTTGTTTATAGTGGTTTCAATACTATGATATTGGATTAACAAGGGTTTGAGACTAATGAGAGGTTGTGGTTGACCATAGGTTCTTGATCTCGAATGCATTTCAGCTACAACTCCATAACAGGTGTGTGAACACTATCATTAAATGTGACATAGCAAAAGTTGAAAAGCCGAAAAGTGGGCTGTCGACACCACACGGGCAGGCCTAATAGCAAAATGAGGCTGTGATGTCGATGAAATGGCCATGAGCAATTTCATGGGCCGAAATAGTATTAGGTCATTCTGGACCGAACTGGGTCGTGTGGGCCCAATGGGATTGTGGGCCCCACGTGGATAAATTGCATAAAATTTGGTAAATTTTGAGCCAAGTTGTGTGAACTACACGGTTGAGGCCATTTTTGGGCTATGAGGGCCATACGAGAGTGTAGGCCCAAATGGGCCCGTAATATGGGCTAGAGGCCCATTAGCACTGATTGACTGATAAAGTTGCACGGGTTGCTCAAGATGACTGTGGACCTACTGTTGGGTCAGTAAGTACACTTATACCCCATACTATTGAAATGACCATTATACCCCTACGAGGTAAATTAACTGTAATATCCCTGTATTATGTATGACTGATTTTGAGCATGACATTTCTGCATACACGTATGATATTATGTTGCATTGCATGGGTGGGATATATGATTTTGGAGGAAGTGCACTGAAAGGCTATAAGCCTATTACTAGCAGCCCCGGCTACAAATACTGTGGTAGTACCGAAATCTGTACGATTTGGTGTGTAAAGTTGGGTGGGTCGATTTAATCCCCAAATGGTGTGTAGGGCTGGTATGGAGATGGTGTGTAGCGGATGGATTGGGTAGTATTATTTGCTTGCATATTTGTAACACCCCGAACCCGAAACCGACACCGGAGTCGAACACGAGGTGTTAACTGACTTTAACCCCTTATAAAATTTATTTTCCAGACACTGGCCAATCTGTGTACTAGTCGTTTTAAAAATCATATCTTGAGTTTCGTAACTCGAAAATCAGTTTCGTAATTTTTCCCAGAAACTAGACTCATGTGCCCATCTATGTATTTTTTTCTAGAATTTTTGGTCAGGCCAATTAGTACAGTTTATTAGTCAAAGTCTCCCATGTTGCAGGGGTCGACTACACTGACCTTTGCCCATTACGACTTAGATATCTCCCTGCACGGGGCTTCAATACTGATGCCGTTTGTTTCTATGAAAACTAGACTCAGAGAGGAATCTATACATATATGGTACGACCCCTAATTATCTCTGGTTAATTTATAATGAATTTCCAAAGTCGGAGCAGGGAATCCAGAAACCGTTCTGGCCCTGTCCCACAAAAATCTGATTATCTCTTAATATACTGCCCATATGATCTTTTCGTTACTTCCTCATGAAAACAGACTCATCGAGCTTCGATTACATAATTTATTCATCAATTAATTCCACTCCTACTATTTTTAGTGATTTTTCAATCTCATGACACTGCTGCTGCCAGCATCTGTTACGAAAGTAACTAGGTCCATTTCATGCCTACCCTTGATCCAACTCAATCGAACATTCGTGCCATTTTCGCATGGCTTAAAGTTTACATGCCAAAGTTCAAACACAACGTAATAGCTTATACATGCCAAAATGTTCTTCTAAGCCAACTAAGAAGAAAGTACCAAAACTTGCTATCCGGTGTGATGACTTCGATGACGGCCCGATCACGCAAAAAGAGATGTGTCCAAGAAACCTAGAATAGGTGACAAGGAAACACCGAGTGAGTTTATAACTCAGTAAGTCATAAGCTATGCACTACCATCCATCAATAACATTATCACAAGAGAAAACAAAATGGAACGAGGCTAATTACTCCATCCATTCCGAACCATACCATAGGTCCTCCAACCTATCGATTCAATTTCATATCAATTCATGCATTCACATTCCATATACTCATCAATAGGACATTGAAGCATTTTCATAAATCAATTTATTTTCGTTGCAATCAAACGGCTAAACGGCCTTTCACCCATCCTACGATAAATTTTATGTACGTGACTTCAAGTATAGTTGTCACATAGGTTCAAACTTACCGAGCTCAACACCAAGTATAAGCATAGCACCTATTAGCCATGTACTCAAGACACTTACCCGATCCGCTGTCCGCGATCGACTCAATAGTGTCGCACACATAGTGTCCATAATGATTCACGAATGCATATTGAGTCCGCACACTCAGTGCTATATAATCAACTCGCACACTTAGTGCTACGTAATCAAATCGCACACTTAGTGCTACATAGTCAAACTCGCACACTTAGTGCCGCATGGTCAATTCGCACACTTAGTGCATCATATTCATTTCGCACACTTAGTGCAACATAGTCAAATCGCACACTTAGTGCTGTACAATTTAATCCCGCGCACTTAGCGCCAATCTCATGGTCATAAATGGTTATACCCGCACGTTTAGTGCCGAGATCAACAACTCAGTACATCTTACCTCTTTTCTTTTCATTCAACAATTTCATCATCACATACGTACATGCATATATATATATGTATATTTATTCATTCCATTCAGCATCAATACATAAACATTATGACCATTTGAAATAATACCAACTACATGCTTAATGACTTACCTTGTGTTGGGTAAGACGGTTCCAACTCGACTACTCAGTGATCTTTTCTTTGCCTTTATCGGATCTAGTTCCCTTTTGCTCTTGAGCTTAAGTTCAACAAAATTTAAAATAGTCATTAATCGACTATTCAAGTATTACTTTCAGAATAATATATATATTGATTTGACCTTCACACACATAGATTATAGTAAGCTTTATAATAGTCAATAAATAACTCATTGGCAAATTTTCATTAATGTTTACAACAAAATCACATATTCACTACGAGCTGTTTTCCTGAGCAGTAGTCACTAAATTGTATATAACTGGAGCTACAAAACTCCAAATCACTAGCCGTTAATTTTTCCTGAATATAGACTCGTATATCTTCCATCCATAAAATTTTCAGAATTTTTGGCTTGGCCAATCAATACCAGATTTTTCTTAAAGTTTCCCCTGTTTCACTGTTTGACTATTCTGACCACTCTTCACTACGAATCAAATTTCTCATTTTACAGAATTCAAAATGTGTTGTATTTGATCTCATTTGAAACTAGACTCATTAAGGAGTCTAAGCATATAAATTTTATCTTATAATCATTTTTGTACAATTTATAATGATTTCCTAAAAACAGAACAGGGAATCTAGTAGTCATTTTGACTCAGCCCCACAATACTTCAAATATCTCAAGATCGGTAACTCTTTTGTTTTTATAGTTTCTTTTGTAAGAAAATAGACTCTTCAAGCTTTAATGGCATAATTCACTCAGCTTCTAATTCAACTCCTACAAATTATGGCGATTTTCCAAAATCACCTTACTGCTGCTGTCCCCAAACAGATTATTACCAAATCAAATACTAACATTAGCATTTCACCTTAATAGCTAGCTTACCAAGCCTTAATTTAACATATTAATCTTTAACATATCTTTCACTTTTCATCAACAACTATCAAAAAGCTCAAGCACTCATCAATGGCAAAACACAAAATCATCATCAATCCACAAAATTGAACCATGGGTTTTTAGAACTCAAGTCAACTACTAAAACATGCATGCATCTCAAGAACAACATCAAACATACCTTAGTCTAGCAAACCACCATAGCCGGTTTTCTCAAGCTCTTCCCCTTCCTTTCTTTCCTCTATTCGGCCAAAGGTGTTCAAGAATGAACACATTTTTTTTTTGTTTTCTTTCCTCAACTCACGGCAACAAGGGGGGGTATGGATGAGACCATTTTTTTTCATCACCCTTCCTTTTCATTGTTTAATTACCATGCTCTTTATTTTATTTTTCTTAGCATACATCACTAGCATAACATGTTGGTGACATGTTTCCACCCATAGCATGGCCAGCCACTATGCTTTAATTTGGCTAATTTGACATGCAAGGACAAACACTTTCCCACATATATTAATGGGCCACTTGAACACTTGCCTAGCATATTTCTAAATTGTCTCACATAAGTCCCTACTAATAAATTCCACATACACTGACCAAATTAAAGTATGGAACTATCACACAAGCATTTACGCACATCATAAACACAGAATATAATCTTTAATTATTTATAAGACTCGGTTTTGTGGTCCCGAAACCACTTCCCGACTAGGGTCAATTTTGGGCTGTCACAATATTGTACTGAAATAGGCTAAGGCCTAGACTGTTACTGTTACTAAAAAAGGGGCTAAGGCCCCTAACTGGAATTAAAAGGCTTAGGCCCAGACTGTATTTAACTGGTTGTTTACGATTTTGGGATTTTACGCACTGAGTTTTCGTAAACTCACCTATCTGTTAACTATGCAGGAAACCCTTAGGCTTAGACGGATCTAGGCGACGGAGGACTCAGAGGTGGCCACTCGAAATTGGTTCCTCAGGGTCTATATCAATCAAATTTGACTATTAATACATCACATTTTTCATTTTAGTATTTAAAACTCACCCCCGGGCAAAATGGCCAATTTGCCCCTAACCTTTCACACTTTTGTAATTTCGTCCTAAGGCTCGTATAATGAAATGCATGAAATTTCTAAGTTACCCAAGCCTAGCTGAATATTTTTCTTACCTATAGCAGCCCACATTTTCTTTCATTTCACATTTTTCTACCCATTTTCACAACTTTTACAAAATGGTCCCTTAAGTCATTTCCATGAAAAGCTACCTAGTAAAGATTGTTTACCATCCTTTAAACCCTCATATTCCTCCATAAATCATCAAAACAAAAACATCTCATGCATGGGTAATTTTTTGAACATGAACCCTAGCTTGAAATATGGGTAGGAATAGAGAGAGCATGTTATGAGGATCTCAAAAATACGAAGAACGTTAAAAACAGGGCTAGGGAGCACTTACTATTGAGCTTGAAAATGTTGAAAACCCTAGCTATGGAGACCCTTAGAATTTTGGCAGCATGGAAAATAAAATGAGTTGATTTTAGATTGATCTTTCCCTTTTTATTTAGTTTACTACCAAATGACCAAAATACCCTTCCTTACTAAACTTCCAAAATTTTCCATGCATGCTCATTTTTGTCCAAAAACTTAAAAATTTGGAAAATTACTCTTTAAGGACCTCTAATTAACATTCCAAAGCAATTTCATGCAAATTACTTCTAGAATCCAAGTTTTGTAATTTATTCAATTTGGTCCCTAATTTCCAATTGGACACCTTACACATAGAATTTCTTCATGAAACCTTAGCACATGCTTATTTTAATATCCTAGACTTCATAATAATCATAAAATAATTATTTTAACGTCAGATTTATGGTCCCAAAACCACTATTCCGACTAAGCCCTAATTCGGGATGTTATAATAATCCAAATTCCATCTTATCATATTTTATGTAATAGTGTGGAATATGTTCTATGCTTAAATGAGTATGTATACATTGTAAAAATGAAGTATTAGATGATACATGATTTAATACCATATGATGTTAGACTTAAGAATAAGGTACATGCGTGTAAATGATTGGTTGTGTTGCATGATGTTATGTTTGCATTGTGGAAATTCTTTGCATTTACTGAGCTTGTTAAAGATCATCCACTCATTTCAACATTTACAGATTAGTGATGTCACAGTGTGGGCAGTGTGGTTAACGAGGGAGTGATCCAAGGAAGACTAGTTATTTATTGTAAGTGCTCTATTATTTTTATTCGTTTTGTGGAAATAGGCAATATGGTAGAACTATTTTGGGTTATTGATCTTTAAACCTTTTGATTTGGCTTATAAGAATTTTAGGTTATTTTTATGTTTGCATATTTAAACATTGATGTTGGCATAAAAATTCTGTTATTCTGCATTTTTAGCCTCAGTAGCAGAGGTATCGATAATTGGCTTTAAAAATTGATATCTTTGTGAATTAAAATGTACAGAAAAATAGAATAGGGATTTGGTATCGATACCTTATTTCAAGTATCAATACTCTTATAACAAGTACTGATAATTTTTTATAATTGGGATTTTTGGCCGAAAAATAGTAAGCTACTTTGCTATCGTTTTTCCAAGTGGTATCGATACCACTAAAAGAAAATATTGGTACCTAAATGTCATATTTATACTTACGAGCAGTTTTATGAAATCTTTTTAAGTAGCCCTTATGCATGATTCTAACTGTATGTAAGATCTATTAATGAATGATTGTCATGTAAATATGTTAATGAACTAATTAAATGACTTAAAGCTTTTACAGGTGAATAAAAGAAGATCAATTTGCTTGGATCTAGTTTCCTATTTGATGTACATGAGACGAGACAATGGTGTAGCATCTTGTATTTGGGCTTGGCAACCAGGTCGGGTATAGGGTGTTACATGTGGTGGTATCAGAGCTTACGTTCAATAAATCTCAGACTTAGGTAATTGATGTTGATGTGCTATTTGGGGTTTCTCAACCCATGAATCTTGGAAACCCAAGTGATTAAATTATTCTAGTTGTTTGAATTGCTTGAGATATCTCTTGTTTGTGATGAGTGTGGGGCAGGAATAGGAACACATTACCTTTAATCCTACTGTTTATTTATAGGAATGAGACCTGGATCATTCTCGACACTCACACTGTTTATTTGTTTGTGTGTATGCTATTATTAGATATGCCTCTTAGACGTGTTAATGTGAGAGCTAGCGCTCAAGAGGATGGTACATCCTTTGCATCTCCTATTCCACCGCGTAGAGTGAACATACCTGATGATGGTGTAGGCCTTCTGATGGAACCAATGATAGGAGTGTTTCAACGGATTGCTGGTGCTAACCTTGCTCCTGAACCTACCAATCCTACACCGATTAACTGAGGTTTTCCACTTGAATGTCTTTTGACATTGGGTGGTAAAGAACTTTCTGAAGTTAAAGGTATTGATCCAATCATAGCTGAGTACTAGTTGGAGGGAGTTGAAAGGATCCCTGAGCAGATATCCAGTTCTAACGAGGAGAAGTTTGGTTGTGTTGTGTACTTAGTTGATGATGAGGCTCATCGTTGGTAGAATACAGTTAGGAAAGGTATTGTTATTGATAAGTTGACTTGGAGCTACTTTCTTGAGGTTTTTAAGAGGAAGTATATGGGCGAGCAGTATATGGAGGCTTGTAAGCGTGATTTTTTGGACTTGATTCAGGGTGATTTATCTGTGGCTGATTATGAGGCTAAGTTTTTGTGACTTGTTAGTATGCACATGAGATGATTCTTTCTAAGAAGGACCATTGTAAAAGGTTCCATTTTGGGCTAAACCTCAAAATTTGAGTTTATTTGGTAGCTCAGCCTATAGAGATGTTTGATGAGTTAGTTGAGAGAGATAAGGCTATTGAGGAGACCTTACCTGAGCTGCCTCATTCTGTGGTTACTAATTCCGGCAAGAGAGCTTCTGATAGAGCATTAGGTTGACCATCTAAGAGAGGGCATGATAGTCATGTCTCTGGTAGATGTGTGAAACATGAGACTCGACCGAGTCAGCTTAAGCAGCATAGTAGTACTGTGGTTTGTGCTAATGTTTCAGTAGGTAGTTCTGGATGGCCACTTTTGTAACGCCCTAAACTCGGCCTAGACGTCCAGTCCAAGTTTAGGAAGTTACATCATTGATACTCAAATACCATACATATAACACAATAACACTAAACCATACATCGCATAATATTCACCACAAATATTAGTTCAGTATATAATCTTCCAAAGTCCCACTATCATAATTTATCGAAATTCCTAAAATAGTATTTCAAAAAAGATAAAAGCTTGACCGAGCTTCCGCTGTAACACCCCAAACTCGTATCTGTCACTAGAGTAGGGTTACAGAATATTGCCAACCAATCAAAGCATTTAACAACTAATTTATAAGTAATCATAAGCATATTCTAATAACTCAATTTACATCACATTCACAAATCAACTAACAACCAAAAACATCATAGGTACATGCCATTACAAAATCAAACATCAGTACTCTTGAGATCGAGATTATTGTTGTTGGATGCTGAGTCGATGATCAAAAGAGAGTACCTAACCTACGAACAAAAAAATAAAATCGTACACTGAGTAAAACTCAATGATATTTCTATAATCCAAACATTTTAAGACATGATATAATACATGAATGCTCAAATTGAATTATATCATCATACTACTATCTAAATATACAATTACAAGATATCATCATTTTAGTTAAATTTAATACACACATGTCTTGGTGCATATTAAGCACTTACCATAGCCACAAGCTAATGATTAAACACATAACTTAGTGATATCATCACATGGTAAGATATAGTACATAAACATAGCATCTCTTAAACGATATCTTTCATATTTAAGAATATTCATACTTTAATCATCAACATATCATACCTTTCCACATTTTTCATAGTGAAGTCAATCGTAACCCTTACTGGAGCTCGCACAAAGTGCGTTAAACGATGGTCGAAACCATCCTTTTTCTATAATCGATGAATACTGTGAAGACGATTGAAGCCATGGTACCGTTTCCTTTGTGCCATAGTCCAACTATGGTCTTACATGTGCATTGTTATGGTTCTGCCATGGTCTTACATTTGTAGTGCCACAACCCAATTATAGTATTATCATCAGAATGCCATAGCCCAGCTATGGTCTTACATATAAACACTGCCATAGTCCAACCATGGTCTTATGTACATACTGCCATAACCCAGTTATGGTCTTATCATCAGAATGCCATAGCCCAGCTATGGTCTTACATATAAACACTGCCATGGTCCAACCATGGTCTTACGACCATAGTGTCATAACCCAATTATGGTCTTATCATCAGAATGTCATAGCCTAGCTATGGTTTTACATACGAATGCAACTTGTCTCCATTGATATCAGAAATTATCAGTTTCGTAACTTTTTACCATTCTTGTTCTATCAACAATCAATTTAATATCAGAAATTTTACATCATTTAAACTTTAATATTCATAAACACTTAGAAATATAATTAAGTTCTTATTAATGAACTTACAAAGCTAATTTGCAGTAATGGCTCCGAGTTTCTCAATCAATGATCAACGTAATATCAATTTGTTATTTTCATTTTCAATTACACAGCTCAATATAATCTAGTATTATGCAATTAGGTTCATATATTTCACTTAAATATAAACTAAAATTAAACTGAATGAAAGTTGCGCCTAGCGCTAGTCGAACAAATCGACGATGTTAATTATTCATTTGCTAGTCCATAAATTTTACTTTTCATAATCAATATCAAATTTCATAATTTAATAACACTTCCACTCCAATTATCGACTAATCATACATTAACTTATTTCATAATGTCACATTTCATAAACCTCTATTCAATTGAGTTAACTTATACCTCCTTAAATTTCCATTCAATTTAATTAACAATTACATTAGGGATATATATTAAGGAATCAAGTAGTAACTAGATTAAGTAAAACAATTTATAAAGTTCGAGCTTGGGGACTACGAACTTACCTGAGATCACAGATGATTATTTTGCAACCTCTTCTTTTCCCCGATTTACAATCAATCTACTCGTTTCACGATCAAAACATAATAAATTGATTTATTAACTAATTCAAATACCATATCAACTTCAAATTCAAACCATTCTACATATTTAATTCCATTTTTACTTATTTGCACTCAACATTTACCCTCGATACAATTAAATCCCCAATTATAAATCATATTATTTAATTAAAATCAAGAAAGTCTCATTTTAACCAATTATTCCACCAGGTTAAAAACAACTCATACTTTCAATTTATTCACAAATTAATCATTGAATTTACCATTTCCATAATTAACCAAATATACATATAATTTATTAACAATCCCTAAATTCTTGAATTTTATAACTTAACACCATGCTAATTTAATTTATAGCATTAAACTCCTTGCAAGCTAATACTAACAAAACTCATGGTACAAAATATTTTAATTACTCACTAAACCTAGTAATTCAATTCAAATTTCCAGCAAAAAGAACAATCCACCAAAATAGTCCCTAGACTTCACAAAATTAACAATTTAACCTCTAATTCTATCAAAATAACTTCAAGCAGTAAAGTTTTTCAATAATGGCAACTTCCACAAAAGTCATAATTTCTCTAAATTTCCACATGAGTAATCTACTACAAAATTTTAAGGTTCCAAAAATATAAAATTTAATTGAAAATAATCAAATCATCCCAACAGAATTAAGCTTCAAAAATGGCACTTAAAGGCCGAATGATGCTAACCTTTTTTCTCCCCAAATCAGCATGCAAGAGATGAAGCTTTAATTTTTGTTTCTCTTTCCTTTTCTTTCCCCCACTACTCTATTTGTTTCTTTTATTTTATTCCTACTTTCATATCATTTTCATTTTTTTATTATAACTTAACATATATTACATATATATATAATTCTCTCATAATTATCCACTAACCAAAACTCATCAAATTAATGGACTATTTATTTAAATAATCCTTTATTATAATCTCACTTTGAAATTTAATACTAATTACTAATTTATCTCCCACTTAAGTTAATCATTGTACTTAATTAAACACTAATAATTAAAAATTATCAAACTATCATTCTACTCGTTTCTAAAATGACTATGTAAATATTAATCTCAATTTCATATACCATTTAATTCAAAACATTTAGCTACTTTTTTACACTTTTACACATTTTCCCCAAAACATTTACATCCTATACAATTTAATCCATCATATCAACCAAGTTAATTCCACAATTAACACATAACCCACTATTGCCAAATACTTAACCCTTAATATACAGCATGTATATGTATATCTTTAATTTATAATAAAATCCTTCTCATTTATAATTTACCCAATTAAATCCTTAATTTTTAAATGTAGTAAAAATTTACTCTATAAAATAACACAAATTCATCATCAAGCACCCAAACAAAACTCTTTCAAATAAAAGACTTCAAAATATGTCAATGACGTATTTTCTTTATACATTGATAATTTCACATAAATAAACAATTTAATCCACCATATTTTTAAAATTTTCCATAATAATCCTCAATGTGCAATTTCATGAATTGACTTTGCAAATCATCTCACTTCACTTCCAACTTTAAAAATCTACCATAATAATATTAAGAACTTAATTTTCTACCGTAGTAATTTCTATTAACTACAATCATTCTACAAATTTCAACATGGGTATGCTAGTTCATGATCCTAAGGTTCCAAAAATATAAATTATAAGCAAAAAGGACCATTAACATACCAACTAATTTGAGCTTCAAACTAAAACAACAATGGCCGAATATGCTTTCTCCTTTCCCCCAAATCAACATGCACAGAAAATGAAACTTAAAACTCATTCCCTCTCTCCACTGAGCTATTTGTTTCTTTTTATTTTCCTTTTTCCCACTAACTTTCTTTCTTTTATTATATATAATATCCCTTTATTAATTTTTATTTTATTTTATAAATAAAATAATAAATATTATATAACTACCATTCTATTCATGATGATGCTCATACATTTCCACTATCATTATTTATCAGATTGGTCTATTTATTTAATGAGCCCTTTACCCTATTTCACTATGCAATTTAATATAAATTTAATTTTTCAGTCACATACTCGATTTGGTCCCTGTATTTTAAAGTTTAATATCGATAATTTAATTTATAAGTCTATCATTCAATTCACTTTTAAAGCAAGTCTAAATATTTAACAATGAAATAAAAATAAATAAATAAATAAAAAATATTATAAGCCCAATTCACGAAAATGGTGTCCTGGAAGTATGTCTTTCGACACCCCTAACTTTCGAGTCGTTACAGTAATGTCCTCGCAAATTTCAATAAATAATATTCACTGATCCTATAATATAAAATAGTATTTTGAACCAATCATTTTTTACTTCATTGACTTTCGAGTCGCTACAGCTTTGTGTATACTGTGAGCGTAAGCATTCTGAAAAGTGTCAGAAGTTGATAGGTGGATGTTTTAAATGTGGTTCAAAATTCTGAGGGATTGTTCACTTAGGGTTGAGGTTTCATAGATTCAGAGTTCATCACCTATTATTGCGCCTGCTAGAGGCTGAGGTCATAGTAGAAGTAATAGGAGACCGATTGGCAGCAAAATTTTGCTCACATTGTTGCCTCACAGATTAAGTATGGTGGTCCCGCTCGTGTTTATGATGTTAGGGAACCCAAAGATCAAGATCTGACTGATGTTATTACAGGTAGTTTCACTTTGTGATCTATTCCATTGTTAGCCTTAGTTGATTCTGGATCTACACATTCATACACTTTGAGTAAATTAGCTGGTCAGCTAGGGATTCCTATAGAGATAATTGATTTGGGGATAACTGTAATTAGTTCCTTTGGAGATAGTGCTATTGTGAATAGAGTTTACCATAGATGTCCCCTTATGATGCAAGGGCACGTTTTCTCTGTTGATCTTATGAAAATGTCATTTTATGAGTTTGATGTTATTTTGGGCATGGACTGGTTAACTGAGCATGAGGCTAAAGAAGATTTTAAGGTTAATAGAATTACCTTGAGAGGTAGTGATGATTTGGAAATAGTTGTAGTGGGTAAAAGATTGGGTTTATGTTTAATATGGTTTCGAAATGAAGGCTAAAAAGATGATGGGAAAAGGCTGTGAGGCTTACTTAGCCTACGTGATGAATTCAGTTAGTAAGGAACTGAGAGTTCAGGATATTCGTGCTATTAAGGATTTTCCTAATGTGTTTCCTAAAAAGTTGCTTGGTTTGCCATCGGATGGTGAGGTTGAGTTTGGTATTGAGCTTTACCCTAGTACTACACCGATGTCTATTGCACCCTATTGCATGACATAAACAGAGCTCAAAGAGTTAAAGATGTAATTACAAGAGTTGCTGGATAGAGGGTTTATTCGACTGAGTGTATCTCCGTGGTGTGCATTGATTTTTTTTGTAAAGAAGAAGGATGGTATGATGAGGATGTGTATTGACTATAGGTAGTTGAACAAGTTAAATATCGAGAATAAGTATCCCTTGCCTCGAATTGATGACTTGTTTGATTAGTTTCAAGGCGCAATGGTGTTTACGAAGATTGACTTTAGATCTGGATATTCCCAATTGAAAGTGAATGAGTTGGATGTGTTAAAAACTGCTTTTAGGACTTGGTATGGGCAATATGAGTTTTTGGTGATGCCGTTTGGATTAATTAATGTCCCTGTTGTGTTCAAGGATTTGATGAACTGAGTATTTCATTCATACTTAGATCAGTTTGTGGTTGTCTTCATAGATGACATCCTGGTGTATTCTCGTTTTGAGGAGGATCATGACGAGCACTTAAGAATTGTTCTACAGATTCTTCAAGATAAGCAGTTGTTTACGAAGTTGAGTAAATGTGAATTCTAGCTTAAAGAAGTGACATTATTGGGTCATGTGGTTTCGACAGAAGGGATTCGTGAGGACCTAAAGAAGATTGAGGCGATTTTAGAATGGAAGTCACCTAGGAGTGTTACTGAAGTTCAGAGTTTTTTAGCTTATCTGGTTACTATCGTAGATTCGTTAAAGAGTTTTCTCTCATTGCTACACCCTTAACGAAACTACTTCAGAAGAGTATGGTGTTCGAATGGACTGGGGAAAGACAGAAGAGTTTTGATCAACTTAAGGCTATATTGAATAAGGCATTAGTGTTGATTCAACCGGAACCTAGAAAAGATTTTGAAGTTTATAGTGATGCTTTGTATTAAGGTATTCAGGACTTGGTTGCATTTCGATACAATAGGGTAAAGTTCTAGCTTATGTTTCAAAGTAGTTAAAGACGCATGAACAGATCTATCTTACTTATGATTTAGAGTTAGCTGTTGTTGTGGTTGCACTTAAGATATAGTGTCATTATCTTTATGGAGAGAGGTGTGTGATTTACATTGATCATAAGAGCTTTAAGTACCTTCTCTCCTAAAAGGAGTTGAATTTAAAGCAAAGACATTGGATTGAGCTTTTAAAGGACTATGACTGTGTGATTGAGTATCACCCTGGCAAGGCAAATATTGTTGCTAATGCTTTAAGTAGGAAGTCGATGACGGAGATGAGAGCTATGTTTGCACGCTTGAGTTTAGCTAGTTATGGTGGCTTGTGTGCTAAATTTCAAGTGAGGCCGACTTTGTCACAGTAGATGAAGGAAAAACAACCGTTAGATGGAGATTTTTTGAAAAAGATTCAACAAGTGGAGCAAGGTGTTAAGGGAGATTTTGATATTGATGCGGAAGGTGTTTTGGATTTCTGAGGTAGATTGTGTAAACCGCGAAATATGGATTGAAGGCAAGTGATCCTTATTGAGGCGCATAGTAACCCTTACGCTATGCATCCCGGTAGTAGTAAAATGTATCATGATCTTCATGAGATTTATTGTTGGCCTGGGTTGAAGTGTGACATTACGGATTTTATGGCTCGATGTTTGGTTTGTCAAAAGGTGAAAGCTGAACATTAATTTCCTTCAAGGTTGTTGCAACCTATTGCGATTCTTGAATGGAAGTAGGAAATGATTACTATGGATTTTGTTTCGGGTTTGCCATTGGCTCTATCAAGGAAAGATTTGGTATGGGTATAGTTGATCGATTTTTGAAGAGTGCACATTTCTTAGCAATGCAAACCAATTATTCATTGTAAAAGTTGGCAAAGTTGTATATTGCTGAGATTGTTCATCTTCCTAGGGTTCTAGTTTTGATTATTTTTTATATAGGATTTGAGGATTGCTTCAAGGTTTTGGAAGAGTTTGTAAGAGGCTTAGGGATCGAAGCTTACATTTAGTACAGCTTATCACCCCCAAACTGATGGCCAATCTGAGAGGGTAATTCAAGTTTTAGAAGACATGTTACGAAGTTGTGTGATCGAGTTTAGTGGTAGTTGGGAGTGATATTTTCACTTAACAGAGTTTGCTTACAACAACAGTTTCCAAGCGAGTATTCGCATGGCACCATTTGAGGTGTTGTATGGTAGGAAGTGTAGAACTCCTTTGTTTGAAGAAGCTGAATGAAAAGCGAGTTGTTGTACCGAATTTAGTTCGAGAGACCGATGAGAAAGTGAAGTTGATATGCGAGACGTTGAAGGCAGCGATAGATAGGAATAAATCTTATGCGGATTTGAAACGTTGAGACACCGATTTTCAAATTGGTGATAATGTGTTCTTGAAAGTTTCTCATTGGAATAAGGTTTTAAGGATTGGAAGGAAGGGTAAGTTAAGTCCAAGGTATGTTAGATCATATGCGGTTGTCAAGAGGGTTGGACCGATAGCGTATCGATTTAAGTTACTGCTGAAACTTGAGCAAATCCATGATGTTTTCCATGTGTCTATACTTCGGAAGTATCATTCAGATCCATTGCATATTGTGCCAATAAAGGAGATTAAGGTTCAACCTAATCTCACTTTTGATGAGGAACCAATAGAGATTTTAGATCATAAAGTGAAAGTATTGCGAAACAAAAGAGTTTCGTTGGTTAAAGTTTTGTAGCACAACTACAAAGTGGAAAAGGCTACTTGGGAAACCGAGGAAGCTATGAGACACCAATATCTGTATTTGTTTAGCTTAGGTAAATTTCAAGGACACAATTTTTTTTAGTGGGGGAGAGTTGGCACACCCCAAAATAGGGCCTAGGAGTTTTATAGGTATTTTAGAAATTTTGGCCTATATGAGCTCGAAATTTCGTAAGGTTGGTACTCAATAATGTTTTCGATAGTGGTTTTCATAAAGTTAATTCAGTTTTTGGAAATGAGTATTGAATGTCTTTAATTTTAGAAAAGGGACTGATTTGTAAAAGGGTCAAAACAATGAGCATTTGAGTAGTAATTTAACCAATTTTTAAATTTTAACCTAAAAGTCACCCCTACATATAATTTCATGATTATTTCATCTCCTTTCAAACTTGTGCCACCCTTGCAATTCCCCTTGAGTTTTAAACCAGTCTTTTATTCCTAAACCATAATACCTTGATTTCCTATCATTCCCAAGTCATTTACCATCATAAATCTTCAAGAAAAAAAAAACCCAAAACTCCATAGATTTCATCATCTTCTCCAAACGTGGGTTTTTTGGAATTGCATCAAAATTCGTCTAATCATCTATCAAAGGTAACGTTTCCAATTCCTATGAGTTTATCATTATATCTAGTCCTTAAAACTGAATTATTAGCCTTCAAATCGCATGTTTTAAATAAAAGTTGAAAATCGAGCCATTAGCCTTCAAATGCAGTTTCAAAGTGTTTTTCAACTTGTTTCAGCATGGTTAGAAGGTTTTTAAACTTAGCTTGAAGTTTCGTTAATGATTTCTCATGTTTTAATGAATTTTGTGAAAATTGCCTGAAATATGTCGAAAAATGTTGATACCATGAATTGAGTAGATTTGTCTAGTTTAAAGGGTGCGTATTAGCCGTAGATGATTAATTAGACGAACAGAACTAATTTTAGGCAAAAAGATTTAGTATAGATCAAGATATTAGAATTTAAAGTTTTTATGTAAATAGTTTAAGTTATATGGGAACTTAGATTAAAGCTTGTGTTTTAGTTGGTTCGAGTGAATTTTTTGCTGTTAATTTGACTGTGGATATTGTATGAGTTTGGTGTGTAAAGACTCAGATTTATTAGAGCTTGCTACGAGCTAGGGAAGAGTTAGTTGAGCTTTCAACTTTTCGACAAAAGCATAAAGTGGTGAGTGTATGGACTTGCTACTCGTAAACACGAGTCATGAGTTTTTGGGAATTTAGCTATAGCCTAAACCCCTACTCTGAGTTCAGAGCATAAGTCTTCTTGAATCTTTAATTATCTTGTGGTTATGTATTGTGCATGAAATGCGATAAGTATGGTGATTATTGTGAAAAGAGCAACCATATACATGAAATAAATGTGTAATATATATGGTACATGACTATACTGGTGTTTTGCAAAAGATACAAATATGTAGTGATAGTGCATTGACAATCGGTAAGTAATATGTGTTGTTTTCTGATATTTCTGCCTTGTGGTCTTGGAACCATTGGATATAGTTAACATGCCATAGGATTGTGAGTACTCACTTATATGTATAGTGGTTTTGGACATTGAGGCACTGGGACATGCTTGGAGGGATAAGGGAATGAGAGTTAAGCTCTATTCAATGGGACATGTGAGGGGAAATAAGGAGGGTGTTAGTTAAATGCTTCACTTTTGGGACATGTTTGACTTTATGAGTCTATGTGCTGTAATGGAGATCCGTGTATTTGATGTGTGATGATAGAGCTCACTATATGTTTCATAACCCAAGTGCCATCTTATCATATTTTATGCAATCGTGTGGAATATGTTCTATGCTTAAATGAGTATGTATGCGTTGTGAGAATGAAGTATTAGATGATGCATGATTTAAAACTATATTATGTTAGACTTAAGAATAAAGTACATGTGAGTAAATGATTGGTTGTGTTGCATGATGTTATGTTTGCGTTGTGGAAATTCTTTGCATTTATTGAGCTTGTTGAAGTTCACCCACTCATTTCAACATATACAGATTAGTGACGTCACAGTGTGGGCAGTGTGTTTAACGAGGGTGTGATCCAAGGAAAACTGGTTATTTATCGCAGGTGCTATTATTTTTATTCGTTTTGTGGAAATAGGCAATGTGGTAGAACTATTTTGGGTTATTGATCTTTAAACCTTTTGATTTGGCTTATAAGAATTTCATGTTATTTTTATGTTTGCATTTTTAAACATTGATGTTGGCATAACGATTCTTGTGTGGATGATTGGACAAATTGGACTGATAAATTTAGCCATAGCATGATGAAATAAACAAAGTACTTTATGCATGTTGCTTAGGAACTATTTGAAATGAATTATTTGCTTTTCTATACAACATTTTTAGCCTCAGTAGTAGAGGTATTGATAGTTGGGTTTAAAAATCGATACCTCTGTGAATTAAAACATACAAGAAAACAAAATTGGGATTTGGTATCGATACCTTATATCGAGTATCGATACTTGGGACTAAAGGATCGATAATTTATAGCAAGTACCGATAATTTTTGATAATTGGGATTTTTGGCTAGAAAACGATATGCTACTTTGGTATCGTTTTTCCAAGTGGTATCGATACCACTTAAAGAAAATACCAGTACCTAAATGTCAGTATCGATACCTACGAGTAGTTTTATGAAATTTTGCTAAATAGCCCTTTTGCATGATTCTAATTGGATGTAAGACTGATTAATGAATGATTTGCATGGAAAAATGTTAATTAACTAATTGGATGACTTAAAACTTATACGGGTTAACAAAAGAAGATCAGTTTGCTTGGATCTAGTTTCCTAGTTGATGTACATGAAACGAGATGGTGGTGTGGCATCCCGTATTTGGGCTTGGCGACCAGGCTGGATATAGGGTTTTACAACAACACTTGTTTTGGGGAAAAGTTAACATGAAAAACTATAGGTGGGAAGAAGAAATAGGTTGGTTTTTAAATTTTGGTCTAATTGCTTCTTAAAAACTAAGAATTTTGACTCTTTTACAAATCAGTCATTTTTATAAAATTAAAGGTATTTAAAACTCATTTTTAGAAATTGATTTAATTTTTTAAAAACCATAATTGAAAACATTATCAATATGTCATGTCATATAATTATGAACAATCAAAGGCTAACATACCTAAAATACCCCTAAAACTCCTAGACCCTATTTTGGGGTGTGACAATTTTACCACTGTAAAAGGAATTTCGTCTTCAAAATTCCCTACTGGCACATCACTTGTTTAATCACAAGATAAGCTATTTCTACTTTTAAACTAACTATCACACTTTCACTGCGCACTCTGATTCTCTTTCTCTCTAACTTCCTACTACTTTCCTTAATGATTCTATTCAGTACCACGTACTATTCTACGATAATTTTGCCAACGATTCCCTCTATTCACTATGACACTCTCATCTATAAATCTCATAACCATTTTTTTCTTAAATCAGTAGTCATTAATGGAATTCTCTACTTATTAGTTCTGTCAGCCAAAATTTATGAAGGCATGGTACCTAAGTCTACTAACAAGAATAAATAAATTGATCAAAAGATGAAAATACCCGCAATCTCAATGTTTGAATCTTGATCCTGGGGTTCCTTAATAGCATAAACTCGAGTGAAACCTCTAGACTCAAATTGAGTAGCTACAATATGAGCTACAATTCACTGCCCAATCGGTCTTCCATTACTTCCACCACGACCACGGCCTCTAGTATGTATAGAAACACATGCCAGAATCTGAGTCTGTGAAACCTCTACTCTATTCGGGCAATCCCTCAAAAAATGTTACTTAGAACCACACTTAAAACATCCACTTGTCAACTTACAACACTCATCAAGATGCCTACGCTCAAAATGCGACTAAGCGACCATCTAGAACCACCCGTCGAACCACCAAACTAACTACAACACTATCTTGTAGCTTAGACTGACTTGGTCAAATCTCATGTCATGCACTCCTATTGGAACCCTGTGTATCACGCCTTCACTTAGGTGGTTGGTTAGATGTAACATCGTTTTTAAAGCCTGCATATCTACACTTCTATTTTAGACCTTAAAAATATAACATGTATCAGCACATTGATCATTCTCGATTAGTCTTAAACGACATGTATCAAATAACTTATAAAATACGCACAAAAATACCTCAAATGGCAGTCCCAAACATCATATTTTCAAGTATACAAAATACCAATCATAATAGGCACGCAATCAACTAAAAATTTATAGTAAAATCACATAACATCTAACACACTGCCTTTTATTGCCCAAACCCAATTAAACAAATAACACCTACTAATAGCAACTAAGTTCCTGGCTTGGATCACTCCTCGAGACCACACCGCTCACACTAGCACTACTTATCTGCAATGGTTTTAAAAGGAGTGGGTGAGCTTAATAGGCTCAATGAATGCTCAAAATAACCACTACGCAAACAGGTCGTCATGCACCAACCAAACAACTTATAGCATTTGTCCAAAACGTCTTTAACTTAGTGCTATAATTTACATATTTAATCATCTTTCATGTATCCCCTTTACACATTTATATACGAATATTTAGGAATATATTCCGATACATATGAATCTCATACAGTCACATATAATCCCATTTAAACATTATTTATAATAATTTGCATAGCTTCCACATACTCGTTTAGGCATACATCACATTACACATATATACACTTTTTAAGATAACTTGGCACTTGAGCTATGAAATATAAAAGTGAGTTCCATCATCACTAATCGAAAACACGGATCTCCAACACACCACACATAGACTCGTGAAGTCGAACATATCCCATAATTGTAACTTATAGCTAACACTCTCCAAGATACCAAACACACATATCCCGGTGAATGAAGCTTAGCTTGCATTCCCTTATCTCTCCAAAAACTGTCCCTGGGCCTCAACGCCCCAAATATCACAACACATATAAGTGAGTACTCACAATCCTATGGCATGCCAACTATATTCAATGGTCACATTAAGTCACAAGGCCAAAATATTCATACTGTTATCAAATATTACTTTATCGATTATTCATACATATTCTCTGCATAACTGTATCATTAACATATTATACACATTATCACATGTCATGAATAACATACCCTCATATTTACCATCACAGCAGTCATCACAACATGTTCATATTTTGTCACATCATAACTCTCTTTATCACAATTCACAAACATATTTATCACATATTTAGCATAGGTAAAAGAACACTTACACTTGGAATTCAAAGAAAGGATTTAGGCTAACTTTAAATTCCCAAATAACATAATGAATCGCTTACGAGCATCTAATCCAAACACTCACCAAAATATATTCATTTGTCGAAAACGAAAACCTTAGACAAGCTTTTTATTTGCCTTTATCTCTACTCGTTGAAGCGTCAGTTGAAGATCCTATTGACTCTGACGCTTCAACAAGACAAACCACACAAGCACACATTCAACAATCAGTCATCAACTTCATTAAAATAGTCACAAACAAAAGCCTAAGCTACCTTATCTTTTAACCGAAACTTTGAACATAAAAAACTTTAGATTCGAATATCTCCATCTGCACTTAACCTTTTCACACGAAACGAGTTCTGTTCATCTATATATTCATCTACGGCTAATTATTAACTTTTAAACTACACAAAACTACACTTTTTAATGTATCAAAATATTTCGACAATTTTTGGCCTTTATGACGAAAATTCATTAAAACTCAAGAATTTCTTAATGAAAACTTCAAAGTAACTTTAGAAAGCTTCTAATCATGTTAAAACAAGTTGAAAAACACTTTAAAATAAAGTTTTTATCCCCAAACCCAAAATTCACCATTAATGACCCGATTTTCGGATTTTATCAAGAACATGCATTTTAGCGACTACTTAGTTTTAAATACTAGATAACATTAAAAACTCATAAGGAATTGAATTGTTACCTTAGATGAAGAAAATCTGTGTATTTGATCGAGAACCCAAAAAACCTGAAAGCTTGACAATTGAGGAACTATGATATTTTTGGGTGTTTTTCTTGGTCTTTTATAGAGGTTTAAGGTTCAAGAGTGACAAAAATCAAGGAGGATTCGCAATTGGAGTTCAAAATTGATTGAAATAGCAAGAGAGAATCAATGGATGACAGAACTAGTTCTGGGGAAGAGTTAATGTGAAAACTTGTAGGTGGCAAGAAGAAATAGGTTGGTTTTTAAATTTTGGTCTAATTTTTGATTAAAAACTCACAATTTTGACTATTTTACAAATCAGACATTTTTCTAAAATTAAAGGCATTTAAAACTCATTTTTAGAAATTTATTTAATTTTCTAAAAACCATAATTGAAAACATTATTGATATGTCATGTCATAAAATTCCAAACACTCGAAGGCCAAAATTTTTAAAATACCTCTAAAACTCATAGGCCCTATTTTGGGGTGTGGCATGCTTTAATTTCAAAATCGATCTAAAGTTCATCTTCTAATAGTCCATTTGAACACAAAATTTTAGAATTTTCATACACATTTCAAATTTATTGCATTTTAGTCCCTAAGTTCAAAATTACCAACTTTTACTTTATAAACTAGTCCATTAACATATCAAATCTTCAAAACAAACCAAATAGCCACAAAAGCTTCAAGAAAATATCAATGAAAACTATGAAAAAAATTTAAAAATTTCATGAAATAGTCTTAGGTTAGCTAAATCAAGCTCCTGAGATTCTAAAAACATAAAAATTACAAGAAATAGACTAAAATTCACTTATCGATTAAAGGTTTTAGCATTGATGAGAGCTAAGGATTGTATTTTCTCATCAAAATCGGTTTTAAGGTTGAAGATGACCAAATGCCATTTGTTTTCTTTCTTTTTCTGTTGTTTAATCATATTTTATTACAAAATTAACTAAATAATATAAAATAAACAAACATTTCCACTGATTTTTAAGCTACCTATCGTATATGCTTTAAAAAGCAAGGATATTTGCGACATAAAACCATTCAAACTTATTTTTTAAAATGCCTAGTATATGTAATTCAATAGTGATTAACTTTTGCAGCTTTTACGTTTTAGTCCTTTTTCTTTATTCAACTAGCAAAATGACAAAATTGCTAGACCAAAATTGAATATGACACTTAAATAACTTTATAAATATTAAATAAATAATATTTACTAATTCACACGAAAGAATTGCTAGACCAAATTTGAATATGACACTTAAACCACTATTTCTGACACCACTAAAAAATGGGATGTTATAACTCTACCCTCTGAAGGAAATTTTTTCCTTGAAATTCTTACTAGAAAACAAATTGGTTATTGAGATTGTAATATCCCGATTTTGGGCCTAGTCGGAACAGTGGTTTCGAGGCCACAAATCCGATGAAGAAAATTTTATTTTTATTATATTTTTTATGGTCTACGATTTTATGGAATAATTTCGCGAAAACCTCGTTCGAAAATTTTGACGTTCGGCCACTCAATTTAGTCAAAAGGACTAAATTGTAAAAGTTGCAAAATGTGTATTCTAGTTTACAAAGGTACTAAGTACTTGTGAGCAATGAGTTTTTAAATTGGGGGTCCTTAAATGGTAAATAGCCCATTTTGTAGTGGACAAAGATGGACATGGTATGATATGTTTTTATTTATTTTTCATTAAGGGTATTTTAGTAAATTGGCAAATAAAGCTAAAATAATTAAGAAAAAGATGTCATCTTCTTCATTTTTTTCATGCCATAACCGTTTATGAAGATGGAAGACATGACTAGGGTTTTTAAAACTTCCAAGCTTGATTGTAAGTCCATCTTTTTCCTGTTTTTAAAGTTCTTTACATTTTTGAAATCCCGGTAACTTGTTCTACTTATTTCTACCATTAATTTGAGCTAAGGTTCAAGTCTAAAAATTTACCCATGAATAATATGCATGTATTTTGATGTCTAATGATAGAAAATGAAGGTTGGGTGTTAGATAAACGACTTTTGCTAAGTGATTTTACATGAAAATGAGTAAAATGACATAATCGGTAAAAATACCTAATGTTCATAAATACATGTTAGAGTGATAATTGGATGTTGCTATAGAAGGGAAAAATGATCGGCATGTCATAAAACACAAGAAAATAGGGTGAAGTTTAAATTACGAGATTTAGGGCAAAAGTGTAAATATGTGAAAGTTTAGTGGCAAAATTGTAATGTTTCCAAAATATGATTTTGGGTTGATTTGAATAATATGAGTCCTAATTGGGCTATATTTGAAATGATAGAGCAAGGAAAATCAAAATTTGGGCTAAAATCGGCAAAATACCAAGTTGTGGACAAAATGGTAAAAATGACCATTTTTGCATACGAGGTAAGTTCATATGATTTTAATAATGCAATGTGAACTTTAATGTTAATGTTATGATATTATATGAATTGTAAGTATACATATGTGTGAATAATTTGATATTATGTAAATGATATAACATTACTATATGTTGTTGATGTCTTTATAAAGGTATGATGATTATTATTTACGAATTTTTGCATGCTATGATTATTGTTGAATTATTATAAAAATTATGTGGAATACTTGAAAAATATGATCTGCCACCGGTGTATCGATATTGACATCACGAGAAAGATGGCAAAGGCGTATGATCTAGGAAAGAGCCCGTTTGAACCTTAGGAATAGGTTAGGGTACAAGTGACATGTCACTAGGAAATTGAGATCCGAACTCGTTGAGTTGTGGTCCGAGTTCATGAGAATTATAAGGCATCCGAACTCGTTGAGTTGCATTCTGAGTTCACCTATGGATGCAAGCATCCAAACTCATTGAGTTGTGTTCCGAGTTCATTATGGATACTAACACCCGAGCTCATTGAGTTGCATTCCGAGTTCATTATGGGTGAGATTATGGTAGCTTTGCTACATAAACCGCAGGCGTTTGAGTTTGTCTAGCTGTGGGCTTCCGTGTATCCGATTATATTCCAAGTGTTCAACGTATAATTTGACGGAGTATTCGATAATGGTCCCAATGAGACAAGCCATTGGTGAGTATGTTCTTAAGTTAAATTACAAGTTGTGCAGGTATGTACACTAAACTTATGTGTGATGCCTTGATATATGATGTATAGAGTATTGGTGAATACTATGAAAATGACATGATGAAGAATAAGTCTTGATACTTGATGACATTGAGATTATGGATCTATGCCTATGAAGCATAATTATATGTTCTTTCCATGATGGATGAAATGACATTGTATGGATTTAGTGAATAATAGTTGTGATTGAGTAAATTTAGCCTTGGCAGTTTTGGGATACTGCAGTGATGAAACTTTGAAAATTCACCATAAATTGTGGAAATTGATTTAGGGGATGAATAAAATATTAGATTAAATCTAAATGAGTCTAGTTTCACATAGAGTAAATGGTACATGCAATTGAATTTTATGTTATGAGATATTTAAATTGTTGTGAGACAGAGTCTGAATGACTTCGAGATCCTCTGTTCCTATTTGATAAATTCACTAAAAATTGTGAAAAAATAATTAGGAGTTATAATTTACATGTATAGATTCCTTATTGAGTCTATTTTTAATATAAATAAATATCATAGCCCTTTGAATTCTTTACAGAGATAAAATTTATTCGTATTGAACAGGGGTTAGAGTAGCTAAACACTGAAATAGGGGAAACTTTAATGAATAAAATGTATTTATTGGATAAGTAAAAAATTTTGAAAATTTTATGGAAGAAAGGTATATGAGTCTAGTTTCAATGAAAATTAATGAAACTTAATTTGGAGTTTATTAGATCCATATATAAATTATTTAGTAACTGTAACTTGATAAAATAGCTTAACCTGAACATGAGTAATTGTACAATTATAGTGTTTTATCTTGAAAAGCATGTTAGTAATTGCTTATTAATTTCATATGGACTTACTAAGCATAAATCTTACCCCTCCTCTCCATTTCTTTAGTATTGGCAGTCCGGCTCAGGGTTGGAGATCGTCGGAGGCAAAATCACACTATCAAGCTATCACTTTTGGGAGAATTAATACAAATATTAGAAATATCAAGTGAGTGGCATGTATAGGAAGCTAGTTTTATGACATGTATTATTAATAAGATTTGGCATATCTAGTTCTAGTTAATGTAAGAATGTACATTACATACATGATGGTAGGCAAATGATACGTTGGTATTAAAATAGATGATATTGAATGTTATTGAACTCATGTATGTGCTAATATCTTGTGTTGAGGTTGATAGTTATGGATGTTGGTTAAAGTGAAACATGTTTAAAATGAAAGACTTGTTGTTGCGTGAAATTTTCTAGGTTTTCGTAAGTTTTCAGTTTAGTCCCGAAACCATTCCAAAGTATGTTTTGGGCTTCGTAGACCCAAATAAGGGACGTTATGCATGTGTCTGAATAGTTTTGAATTAAATGAAATTTTAGGTAATGGCTTACTACTCAAAAATGAATACCTTCTTTTGGGATTTGGATATATTCGATAGTTTAATCATTTAATCAAGTGTATGTTGCTGATTTTAGGTTTTGGGAGTGCTCAGGAGTTTTAGGCATAAAAATCCAAGAAGGTGTGTAACCACAACACTGAAAATGGTAATCAACAAAAAGCCAAAAAATGGGGTTGTTGACGCCACATGGGCGTGTGGCCGTCCGTGTAATGGAGCACGGGTGTTTGATCGACGAGACAGGCTGTGTGCGATACACGGACCGAACTGAATTAGGCTATTTGGGCCACACGGGCGTGTGAGATTTTTGTGTCAGGCCATGTGATCCACACGGGCCAACAACATGAGCGTGTGAGCCCATCTCCACTATTTTGTTGCCAAGGTTGCACGGGTCACCTGAGATGACTGTGAACCTACTGTAGGGTCAGTAAGCTTACCTAGACCCCTAATTGACTGAAATGACTGTACAACTGATATATATATTTACATGTTAGCGAGCATGATGATATTTAATGAACTGATATTGTATGTACTATTGCCATGATATAGCATGTCATTACTATATGTTACATTGAATTGGGTTTAGGGTTGGTATTGTTTGGAGGAAGTGTACTGAAAGGCCTCAGGCCTAATTTACTAGCAGCTCAACTGCAAACCACTATTTTGTAACGCCTCAAAAATCCTAAAACCCAAAAATCTCAAAATCCTGAACTTTCTTTATTTTCGGTTTTGATAAAAATTGTGTTTTATGTTCCTAGCCATGTGATAATTATAGTAAGTCTTAATTAAGGGTTGAGTTCGAACATTGGAATAAATGAAATTATAGTTTAATTATTAAAAGAATCAGGGTTGGCAAGTAGGTGGCCTTTTAAATAAAAATAGGGGAAAAATAGCATAAAAAAGCCTTGTGGAAGAGTGGCTAAGTGACGCCACTTAGAGTGCAGGGAGGTGGCGTTAGTAGCTAGAAATGAGGTCCACGGTTCAAATCCTAGTTTTGTGTTTTAGAAGTTTAATTTTGGCCTTCTAGAAGGATGGAAGTGGCATGAAGATGGACTCTAAGGGGAGTGTTCAGAAGAGAAAATTAAGGAAAGGATCAAGGGGTTATCAGTGAGAAAAACGAGGAGATGAAAAGGGAGAAGTGATGGAGCCAAATTGGGAATTGGGCATGGAAAATTCAGCTATAAGGGCTATAAATAGGGGCGAATACAGGGTTGCCAGGCTACTGCTGAAATTCTTCTTCACCTTGTTGCCAGAATCCCCTTTCTCTAAAAGCCGAAAACCCTTTTCTTTTCAAGATCCAAAAAGCTGAAAACCCTTTTGTTTTTCTTTCTTTTCATCCTGCCAATTTCTATTCTTCTCTACACAATTTTCTTTGTTTCACTTAGCCAATTTCTTCTTCTACTCTTCTTCTTTAATCTGTACCAAATAAACCTTATTCACCATACTAAGTTTGAAAAGCCAAAAAGCTGAATCTCCCAAGGGCTGAATACTCTTTGACCGAATCTAGTGTAAGTGTTGCTCTTCCAATCGATTTTCTTTGCTAGGTATCAATTATTTTCTCTCACTCTTTTAATCAACTTTGTAGGGAATTAGTATCGGATCTCGGATCTTAGCTCTCTGTCGAGTTGCTCTTTAGGTGTTTGCGATTTTGGTAAGTATTCCTCATCCATTGGCTAAGGTTGGTCGAATAGCCATAGTAAGGTAAGGGGACTTGTGTTGGATATGAGTCACCTATTATTATGGTTTTAATAGTTACGATTGGTGTAGATCTAAGAGTTGATCGTGGTTAGTGAAGGGGTTGTTATACTTATTACGCAAGGTAAGGTTAAGGTGAGATTTTGGCTTTTGGTTAAGTATTCAATAATTATGTGAGGTTAATCTTTAAGTGATATCGATTGTAGGTTTGGGCTAAGGAAATCATAGCACGCTTGCCTACCAGGTGTGTACATACACTACACACACATTATGTATCGGCAAAAGCCGAAATGCTGAAAAGTCGAAAAGCTGAAAGTTTAGCTACGGTAGTCTTGCGAGTGTACGAATACTCGTAAAGGGGAGACCGATAGGTTGCTTGAAGCCCATGGGTGATTCCATGGACTTGGGTTGTGATTTGACCATATGGGTCGGAATGGACTAAATGGGCCCGATGGGCTGTTGGGCCCATAATAGGCAAAAACTGAATGTTGATGCTATGTGATAGGAACTTGTATGTGAGCATGATTATGAATGTGACTGGGCCTAACGGGCCATATAAATGTGATTTGGGCCTAATGGGCCATATACAGGTGATTTAGGCCTAATGGGCCATATGAATATGATTGGGCTTAATGGGCCAGATACAAGTATGTGAAATTGTTTGGGCTTTGTAAGCGATTTTGGGTCTAGTATATGATATCCACATAAGACTTAATTAATATATTGTGATCGTGGACAAGTCAAAGGGTTAAGGTGTGGCAACGGGTATATGCATGTCTAGGATTGGATCTAAGGAGAGCTTGGTACTTAAGCGGTCTTAATGACTCACCTCCTCTTCTCTGGAATCCTACCTGGTGCATAGTGTTCGTTCATCTTAGCTCATGGGACTAGTTAACGGGCCAAGGTAAGTGAAAACCGTAATTATGGGAAAATTACCGAAATGCCCATAAGGGCGAAAATGACCAAAGTACCCCTAGGTGTAGAATGTAAGTTTTATAGATGTGACATGCATACATATGATAGTCTGCTTAGGTTGCATATGGGTTGGGAATTATGGTACGGAGGAAGTATATGAGGATCGCATGGTTGCCTGACAATCATGGATCCATCGACGGCTTTTAAAGCCCAATATGTAAATGAAGGTAGTTCCGCAACCGGGCTACCCTTGGTGTGTGGGCTAGGTAGGTCAATATTTATATTCCCCACATGGTGTGATGGGGGATAGAGCTGGTGTGTAGTGGATGGATAATTTGGATGGGATTGCATTGCATGTTTGATGGTTTCTCTTTGAATATTTGTTTTTCATCGAGGGTTGTACACACTGAGTTGCGAAAACTCACCCCCTCTTTTATTTTATTTTTAGGTGATACTCAGTAGAAAGTTTGATGTTTGGAGGGACTCTGGGTGGCCGGCTAGCAAGATAATTCGGACTTGGTTTTTTTTAAAGCATTTAAGTTTTTATTTCTTTTTAAGTGTGTTCAGATCAGATTGTAATAAGGTTTTCATTATGTTATTAATACTTGAATTATTATTATTTCCATTGTAATTACGAGAAGTTGAACATGGGTTCCTAAATTATAGTATGCTTTCTACATTTCTGCAACTTAATTTTTAAATGATAAGTTTTCTTAAATCAAATGTTTTAAACAAGGCTTTCGAAACTGAAATGTGTGTTTATTGTTAAGTTAATTAAGGTTTCTTTTGTTTAAGAATGGTTTTCAATGAAAACACGGCTTTCGCTAAAACACTTCAATGTAACACGTCAGATTCGGCCATAACGTCTGGGCCAGGTTTGGGGTGTTACATGTTTAGTGCTGCATTCGGTACTTTTTAGAGTGTAGGGATGGGTGGGTTGATTATATCCCCACATGGAGTGTAGGGTTGGACGGAGATGTTGTGTAGAGGCTGGCTGGGTAGGAATTTTGTGATTGTATATCTATTACTATACTGATTGCTGATACTGAAATGGGCTAAGGCCCTAACTTAAACTGAATCTGATACTGAAAGGGGTTAAGCCCAAACTGTGACTGTATTTTTTCTGCTTGTTTTATATGGGGATTACACACTGAGTTTTCGTAAACTCACCCCTTTAATTTATCTATACAGGAAATCCCTAGGTGTGAGCGAATCGGTGCGGTAGAGGACTCAGCGGCGGCCACACAACCTTGTTTGACTCTGTTTCGTACTTATTTATGATTTTTAATTTTGTTTAGGAATTTTATTGTAAATATGGCCTCTATGGATGTTTCTCAAATTTTGGATTTTTATTAGTTATGGATTATAACTACTAGTTTTAGGAAAACTCGAGTTTTCAAAAGAACCAAACGTTTTAACAAATTACTCAGGAATACGTAAACTGGTTTAAAAGGTTCCGCATAAAATAAACATTTTGAAAGCTGTTGAATAATTAAATAATGCGATAATAGGATTAATAAGTAATAATGAAAACATTCTAAATAGAAAATGTTTGAAGTAAAGTTATGGTTTTCAACCCAAGTTACGGTTTTCAAACACATTAACATGTAACACTGTCTGTAACATCCCGAAATAGGGCCTAAATGGAACAGTGGTTACGAAACCACAAATTTGAGGTAGAAAAATTTATTTTATTATTATTTTGAGGTTCATGATATGATTGCATGATTGTGTGAAAATTTCGTGATGAAATTCTATGCAAAAAGTGCTTAAGTTGAGATTAGGGACTAAATTGAATAATTTGCAAAACTTGCATTCTAGAAGTTTTTAGTATGAAATTGCTTTGGAATATTAATCAGGAGGTCTTAAATAGAAATTTGACCAATTTATAAGTCTATGGACAAAAATTGGACATGGATGGAATTTTTGGGAAAGTTTAGTAGTAAGGGCATTTTGGTCATTTAGTTATTAAAATGAATTAAAAACAAAATTAAAAGCCAATTTTTTTCCATCTTATTCATTAGGCCGAAATTTCAAGGGTTATCCATAGCTAGGGTTTGTTTCAAGCATTCAAGTTCCATAGTAAGTGATTCCAAGCCCCGTTTTTAATGATCTTTACGTTTTTGGAGTCCCGATAACTTAATTAAGCTTATTCTAGCAATAATTCAACCTAGGGTTCATATTTGGAAAACTACCCATAGGTGAAATTTGTGTATTTTGGTGTTTTATGATATAGTATGAGGTTTTAAATTATGTTACACAACTTGTGCTACTCGGTTTTAAGTGAAAACGAGTAAAAGAGCTTAATCGGTAAAAATACCTAATAGTCATAAGTACAGGTTAGAGTGTGAATTTGATGTTGTCATAGAAGGGAAAAATGATCATCATGTCATAACAAATAAGAAAATAGGATGAAGTTTAAATTACGAGCGTTGGGGCAAAAGTACAAATATGTGAAAATTTAGGGGCAAAAATGTAATTTTGCCAAAGTTTGGGTCAAGGACTGTTTTAATAAATGTGAGTATTAAATAAGCTAAAATTTTTATTATAGATCAAGAAGAACAAAATTCGGAGTTAGACCAGGGAAAGAAAATGATAGTGGACTAAATCGATATAGTTGATCGTATTTTGTTTCGAGTTAAGTTTGTGGTAAATAAACACAATATTATATTATTTTATGTTAATTTTGTTAATTTCCAGCATGTGTATATTTATTTTATGAAATTATTCAAAGAAGACTCAAGCATGAATTGACGGAGAAGTAATTTCAGAAAGTCCGGGTTGAACCTTAGGAATGTGTAGGATACAAATGTCATGACATTAGGGTTTAAGGATACCATGTAAGACCATGCCAAGGCATGGCAATTGGTAAGGTTTCTAAGGCAAGGAAATCATGTAAGACCATGTCAAGACATGGCATTGATAAGTTACTATAAGGGAAAGGTCCCATGTAAGACCATGCCAAGGCATGGCATTAGTGAGTTCATAAGGCAAGGCTACCATGTAAGACCATGTCAAGACATGGCAATGGTAAGTTTCAAAACGATACCATGTAAGACCATGACAAGTCATGGCAATGGTAAGGTACCTGTGTATCCTTAGTATTCCAAGTGGTTCAACGGGAAAATTTAAAGAGAATATCAAGGTAAGGTAAGGGAAGATGAGTTATACTAAAAAGGTAAGACAAGTTCATGCTAGAAGAGTAAAGGTAAGTACATAATGTTTATGTATGCTTGATAAGGAAAAAGGTAAGTAAAATGTATTAATAAATTTGATTAAGTAAGTAAGTATTTAAGTAAGTGAGTAAGTGAAGAAATTTTAAATATGTCTATGACAATTAATGAAGTTGCATTAAGTAGTATCATGCCAAGTAGTAAGATAATTCTTATGAATGTTGTTATTTATTTGCATGCAAGCTTACTAAGCTTAATGCTTACCCCCTTTATTTTCCTTCTTTTTATAGTTTTGTCAAGCTTACTCGGGGATCGTAAAGTATGTCGGAGGTCCGGGCACACTATCATGAGGATTATTTTGGTATAGCTAGACGTTTCATTTTGAGTATGGCATGTATAGTATCGTAGCCATTTTGTGTGTATGATCGTATGATATGGCTAATGATTGGTATGTAAATGTTTGATAATGATTAGCTGTTGGAATGGCTAATTAAAGACATGTTTGGTGTTATGTATGCCTAAATGCTAGTTATTCCATGGAAATTATGAAAAAGGTGAAATTAGCACAATCAGACAGTAGCAGTGACGTGAATTTGAAAAATCACTAAAAATATTAGAAATGGAATTAAATGATGAATAAGTAATGAAATCAAAGATTATTATGTCTATTTTCAAATGGAAGAAACAAAATATGTAAATGAGATATATTTTATGATATATTTAAATTTTTGTAAAACAGGGCCAGAGCGATTTCTGGATCCCCTATTCTGACTTTAGAAATTCACCATAAATTGTAAAAAAATTATTGAGAGTCATACTTTACATGCATGGATTCCTTATTGAATCTAATTTTAAGGGAAACAAACGGAATGGTTGTTGGAATTCTGTATAGGGAGAAATTTGGTTCGTAGTGCATAGGGTTCAGAGTAGTCATACCCTAAAATAGGGGAGATTTTAACTAATAAACTGTACCAGTTAGGCTGACCAAAAATTCTAGAAAAAAATAAGTTGATAGTTATTTGAGTCTAGTTTCAGGAAAAATTTACAGAATTGGATTTCGAGTTTCGTAACTCGAAATATGAATTTTTAAGCGACTGTGACGCAGATTGCCAGCTTCTCTGGAAGTTTTAAAAATATATTGTTTGAGTTGTTTAAGTAATAAATTAAGTCCGTTAACACCTCGTGTTCGACTTCGGCGACCGTCTCGGGTACAGGGCGTTACATTTATATTTTTGACGCAGATTGCCAGCTTCTCTGGAAGTTTTAAAAATAAATTGTTTGAGCTGTTTAAGTAATGAATTAAGTCCGTTAACACCTTGTGTTCGACTCCGGCGACGGTCTCAGGTACGGGGCGTTACATTTGTTGGTATCAGAGCAAAGGTTTAGTCGGTTCTCAAAATATTTAGTATGAGTAAGATTCTAGCTATACATGCCATACTTAGGTGTTGATAGTGTGACAACTTCTGACGATTTTAAAATGTTTTCTTTTATAGTTATGGATCTCAAACAAGCTGGTGCAAATCATGTACAGAGTAACGTGCCCACTCCCGCAGAAGGGACGGTGCCACCAAATAGTAGTGAAAGGCCCGTTACAGTTAGTTAGGGAGGAGGGGCTCGAGAAGCCTTCTTCCAAGCTATGAATGAATGGTTTGCCGAGTTCATTCAAACGAATCCGGCTGTTAGACCTCCACCCCCTCATGATCATCAGACCACCCATGTAGCTCCCCCAGTCACAGGTACGGTTATAAGAGAAAAACCATCAGTTGATAAAATCAGAAAACAAGGAGCCAAAGAGTTTTGAGCTACAAAAGATGATGATGCAGAAAAGGTAGAATTTTGGCTCGAGAATACTATTAGAGTCTTTGATGAGTTATCCTGCACACCTGAGGAATGTATGAAATGTGTTGTATCACTCCTTAGAGATTCATCCTACCATTGGTGGAAGACACTTGTATCAGTTGTACCGAAAGAGAGAGTCACGTGGGACTTCTTTCAGGAGGAATTCCGTAAAAAGTACATCAGTCAGAGGTTTGTTGACCAGAAAAGAAAAGAGTTTCTAGAGTTGAAATAGGGCAATATGACAGTGACTGAATATGAGCGCGAGTTTGTTAGACTCAGTAATTATGCTCGAGAGTGTGTGTTTACAGAGGCTATTAAGTGCAAAAGATTTTAGGATGGACTTAATGATGATATCCGATTGTCTGTTGGTGTCCTAGAAATAAAAGAGTTTGTTATCCTAGTTGAGAGAGCCTGTAAGGCAGAGGAGCTGTTAAAAAGAAAGAGCAAAGTTGAAATTGATATGCAAGACATGAAGAAAAGACTAATGAGCAAGTCATTTCAGTCTACATCCAAGAGGCCTAGAGAGTTCTCCACTAGATCTAATTTTTCAGCTGGATATTCTAGTCGAAACAGAGGCAGAAGATTTATGAGTCCGAAAGCTCAGACCACTTCGATTGCTAGTGTTGGCAGTGTTCAGCCTGATAGACCAGAGTGTCCCCGATGTGGTCGACGTCAGCCAGGTCAATGTCGAGCAACTGAGACAGGTTGTTTTCGATGTGGTACACCAGACCATTTTATTCGGGAGTGTCCCGATATGATTAAAAGGGAAGCAATACCGAATGTAAGATCAGGAAAAGCTCCTGTCAAAGGCAGACCATTGAGAAATCTGGGAGCTGAGGCAAATAATAGAGGTGCATCTAGAGATTTAACAGTGAGGCCAGATGTTAGAGTACCTGCGAGGACTTATGCTATCTGTGCTCGCGAAGAGGCATCCTCCCCCGATGTGATTACGGGTACATTTTCTCTCCATGATACTAGAGTTATTGCTTTGATTGATCCGGGTTCAACCCATTCATATGTTTGCATGAAATTGATGCCTAGTATAAGTATGCCTATAGAATCTACAGAATTTGTGATTAAAGTATCGAATCCATTAGGCAAGCATCTATTAGTAGATAAAGTATGTAGAAATTGCCCTTTAATGATTAGAGGCTACTATTTTCCGGCCGATCTCATGCTATTGCCATTTAATGAGTTTGATGTGATTCTTGGTATAGATTGGTTGACTACACATGATGTGATAGTGAATTGTGGAAAGAATTTCATTGAGTTGAAGTGTGAAAATGATGAAATTCTTCGGGTTAATTCAGAAGAGTCAGATAGTTCATTTCCCATAATTTCTGTTATGTCTGCTCAGAAATGTTTGAGAAAAGGATATAAAGCTTATCTTGCTTTTGTGTTAAACACTAAAGATCCAGAATTGAAAATTGAATCAGTGCCTGTGGTATGTGAGTTCCCCGATGTGTTTCTGGAAGAACTACCAGGTTTGCCTCCTGTTAGAGAAGTTGAGTTTGGTATTGAGTTGATTCCAGGTACCACGCCCATTTCTATTGCTCCTTATAGAATGGCTCCGTTGGAATTGAAAGAATTGAAAGCCCAGTTGTAGGAATTAACAGATAAAGGCTTTGTAAGACCCAGTAGTTCACCATGGGGTGTACCAGTGCTATTTGTGAAAAAGAAAGACGGATCGATGAGATTGTGCATAGATTATCGGCAACTTAACAAGGCAACAGTAAAGAACAAGTATCCATTGCCTAGAATTGATGATCTGTTCGATCAATTGAAGGGAGCTACTGTGTTCTCTAAGATAGATTTGAGATCCGGATACTATCAGTTGCGAATTAAAGAGTCAGATGTCCTGAAGACTGCTTTTCGGACTAGGTATGGTCATTATGAGTTCCTTGTGATGCCATTTGGCTTGACTAATACTCCTTCCATTTTCATGGACTTAATGAACTGAATTTTCAGATCATACTTGGATAAGTTTGTAGTTGTGTTCATTGATGATATCTTGATTTATTCTCATGATGAGACTGAGCATGCAGAGCATTTGAGAACAGTTTTACAGATTCTGAGAGATAATCAGTTGTATGCCAAGTTCAGAAAAAATGAGTTCTGGTTACGAGAAGTTGGTTTTCTTGGACATATTGTCTCAGGTGAAGGTATTAAGGTTGATCCGAGCAAGATTTCAGCCATTGTTGATTGGAAGCCTCCTAGAAATGTATCAGAAGTTAGAAGTTTTCTTGGTCTTGCCGGATATTATAGATGATTTGTAGAGGGATTTTCCATGATAGCTACCACGCTGACAAGATTGCTGCGAAAGGATGTCAAGTTTGAATGGACTGAGAAGTGTCAACAGAGTTTTGACAAGTTAAAAGCATTGTTAACTAAAGCACCTGTTTTAGTACAACCAGAACCAGGTAAGGAGTTTGTGATTTACAGTGATGCGTCCATGAATGGACTTGGTTGTGTACTTATGCAAGAAGGGAAGGTAATTGCTTATGCCTCTAGACAGCTAAAGTCATATGAGAAGAACTATCCGACATATGATTTAGAGCTAGCTACCATTGTTTTTGCGTTGAAGATTTGGAGACATCATTTGTACGGTGAGAAGTGCCACATATTCACTGATCACAAAAGTTTGAAATATTTGATGACTCAAAAAGATTTGAATTTGAGGCAAAGAAGATGGTTAGAGTTGATTAAAGATTATGAGCTAGTGATCGATTATCACCCAGGTAAGGCAAACGTTGTTGCTGATGCTTTGTGTAGGAAATCTTTATTTGCATTAAGAGCTTTGAGCACTAGTCTAGCCTTATCAGTGATGGTTTTATCTTAGCTGAGTTGAGAGCTAAACCGATGTTTCTTGAAGAAATTTGTGAAGCTCAGAAAAATGACAGTGAGTTGTTAGCCAAAAGAGATCAGTGTGGGTCAGATATAGAGTCAGATTTTCAGATCAGTTCTGACGGTTGTTTGATGTTCCGAGATAGGGTATACGTACCAAAGAATGATGAGCTTATTCGAAAGATCTGACAGGAAGTACATAGTAGTTCTTTGTCTATTCATCCAGGTAGTACAAAGATGTATAATGATTTGAAGAAAATGTACTGGTGGGTAGGAAAGAAAAGGAACATTTCAGAGTTTGTTTCTAGATGCTTGATCTGTCAGCAAGTAAAGGCCGAACATCAGGTACCTTTAAGTTTATTGCAGCCTGTGCTAGTCCCTGAGTGGAAATAGGATCGAGTTACTATGGATTTTGTGGCAGGATTGCCGTTGACACCAAGAAAGAAAGATGCAATATGGGTTGTGATTGATAAGTTAACGAAGTCGGCTCATTTTATCCCAGTTCGTATGGATTATTCACTTGACAAGTTGGTCAAATTGTATATTTCAGAGATAGTCAGACTACACGGGGTACCATTATCGATCATTTCAGACAGAGATCCAAGATTTACTTCACGATTTTGGAAGAAATTACAGGAGGCTTTGGGCACAAAGTTGAGTTTTAGTACAACTTTCCATCCTCAAACCGACGGTCAGTCAAAGAGAGTTATTCAAGTACTTGAAGATATGCTTAGATGCTGTGTACTAGAATTTCAAAGTAGTTGGGAAAAATATTTAACATTAGTAGAGTTTGCCTACAATAATAGTTATCAGTCGAGTTTGAAGATGGCACCTTATGAAGCTTTGTATGGACGTAAATGTCGCACACCTTTGTATTGGACAGAGCTTAAGCAAAATCAGATTTACGGGGTTGATCTAGTTAAGGAAGCAGAAGAGAAAGTAAAAATCATCAGATATTGCTTGAAAGCAGCTTTAGACAGACAAAAGTCGTATGCAGATTTGAAGAGAAAAGAGATTGAGTATCAAGTTGGTGACAAAGTGTTTTTGGAAGTATCCCCGTGGAAGAAAGTTCTCAGATTTGGCAAGAAAGGCAAACTAAGTCCACGTTTTATTGGACCGTTTGAAGTGACTGAGAGAGTCAGACCATTAGCATATTGGTTAGCTTTGCCGATTAAGTTAGAGAAGATTCATAATGTATTTCATGTGTCTATGCTACGTCGTTATCGTTCAGATCCGTCACATGTGATTTCTCAGACAGAGGTTGAAATTCAGCCAGACATGACTTACGGTGAAGAACCGGTAAAGATTCTAGCTCGAGAGGTAAAGCAATTAAGGAACAAAAGTATTGCACTTGTGAAAGTACTATGGAATAGACATGGGGTAGACGAGGCTACATGGGAGCCCGAAGAGGCTATGTGAAAACAGTACCCAAATCTCTTCACAGGTAAGATTTTCGGGGACGAAAATCCCTAAAGGGGGGAGAAACGTAACATCCCGAAATAGGGCCTAAACGGAACAGTGGTTGCGAAACCACAAATTTGAGGTAGAAAAATTTATTTTATTATTATTTTGAGGTCCATGATATGATTGCATGATTGTGTGAAATTTTCGTGATGAAATTCTGTGCATAAAGTGCTTAAGTTGAGATTAGGGACTGAATCGAATAATTTGAAAAACTTGCATTCTAGAAGTTTTTAGTATGAAATTGCTTTGGAATATTAATGAGGAGGTCTTAAATAGAATTTGACCAATTTCTAAGTCTATGGACAAAAATTGGACATGGATGGAATTTTTGGGAAAGTTTAGTAGTAAGAGCATTTTGGTCATTTAGTTATTAAAATGAATTAAAAACAAAATTAAAAGCCAATTTTTGTCCATCTTCTTCATTAGGCCGAAATTTCAAGGGTTCTCCATAGCTAGGGTTTGTTTCAAGCTTTCAAGCTCCATAGTAAGTGATTCCAAGCCCCATTTTTAATGATATTTACGTTTTTGGAGTCCCGATAACTTGATTAAGCTTATTCTGGCAATAATTCAACCTAGGGTTCATATTTGGAAAACTACCCATAGGTGAAATTTGTGTATTTTGGTGTTTTATGATATAGTATGAGGTTTTAAATTATGTTAGACAACTTGTGCTACTCGGTTTTAAGTGAAAACGAGTAAAAAGGCTTAATCGGTAAAAATACCTAATAGTCATAAGTACATGTTAGAGTGTGAATTTGATGTTGTCATAGAAGGGAAAAATGATCAGCATGTCATAAAACATAAGAAAATAGGATGAAGTTTAACTTACGAGCATTGGAGCAAAAGTGCAAATATGTGAAAGTTTAGGGGCAAAAATGTAATTTTGCGAAAGTTTGGGTCAAGGACTGTTTTAATAAATGTGAGTATTACATAAGCTAAATTTTTTATTATAGATCAAGAAGAACAAAATCCGGAGTTAGACCGGGGAAAGAAAAAGATAGTGGACTAAATCGATATAGTTGATCGTATTTTGTTTCGAGGTAAGTTTACGGTAAATAAATGCAATATTATATTATTTTATGTTAATTTTATTAATTTCCAGCATGTGTATATTTATTTTATGAAATTATTCAAAGAAGACTCAAGCATTAATTGACGGAGAAGTAATTTCAGAAAGTTCCGGTTGAACCTTAGGAATGTGTAGGATACAAATTTCATGACATTAGGGTTTAAGGATACCATGTAAGACCATGCCAAGGCATGGAAATTGGTAAGGTTTCTAAGGCAAGGAAATCATGTAAGACCATGTTAAGACATGGCATTGATAAGTTACTATAAGGCAAAGGTCCCATGTAAGACCATGCCAAGGCATGGCATTGGTGAGTTCATAAGGAAGGCTAGCATGTATGACCATGTCAAGACATGGCAATGGTAAGTTTCAAAAGGATACCATGTAAGACCATGACAAGTCATGGCAATGGTAAGGTACCCGTGTATCCTTAGTATTCCAAGTGGTTCAACGGGAAAATTTAAAGAGAATATCAAGGTAAGGTAAGGTAAGATGAGTTATACTAAAAAGGTAAGACAAGTTCATGCTAGAAGAGTAAAGGTAAGTACATAATGTTCATGTATGCTTGATAAGGAAAAAGGTAAGTAAAATGTATTAATAAATTTGATTAAGTAAGTAATTATTTAAGTAGGTGAGTAAGTGAAGAAGTTTTAAATATGTCTATGACAATTAATGAAGTTGCATTAAGTAGTATCATGCCAAGTAGTAAAATAATTCTTATGAATGTTGTTATTTATTTGCATGAAAACTTACTAAGATTAATGCTTACACCCTTTATTTTCCTTCTTTTTATAGTTTTGTCAAGCTAACTCAAGGATCGTAAAGTACGTCGAAGGTCCGGGCACACTATCACGAGGATTATTTTGGTATAGCTAGACGTTTCATTTTGAGTATGGCATGTATAGTATCGTAGCCATTTTGTGTGTATGATCTTATGATATGGCTAATGATTGGTATGTAAATGTTTGATAATGATTAGCTGTTGGAATGGCTAATCAAAGACATGTTTGGTGTTATGTTTGCCTAAATGCTAATTATTCCATGGAAATTATGAAAAAGGTGAAATTAGCACAATCAGACAGTAGTAGTGATGTGAATTTGAAAAATTACTAAAAATATTAGAAATGGAATTAAATGATGAATAAGTTATAAAATCAAATATTATTATGTCTATTTTCAAATGGAAGAAACAAAATAGGTAAATGAGATATATTTTATGAGATATTTAAATTTTTGTGAAACAGGGCAGAGCGATTTCTGGATCCTTTATTCTGACTTTAGAAATTCACCATAAATTTTAAAAAAATTATTGAGAGTCATACCTTACATTCATGGATTCCTTATTGAATATAATTTTAAGGGAAACAAACAGAATGGTCGTTGGAATTTTGTACAGGGAGAAAGTTGGTTCGTAGTGCACAGGGGTCAGAGTGGTCATACGCTGAAACATGGGAGATTTTAACTAATAAAATCTACCAGTTGGCCTGACCAAAAAATTGTATAAAAAAATTATTTGATATATAAATGAGTCTAGTTTCATGGAAAATTTACGGAATTTGCTTCCGAGTTTTGTAACTCGAAATATGAATTTTTAACCGACTGTGACGCAGATTGCCAGCTTCTCTAGAAGTTTTAAAAATAAATTGTTTGAGCTGTTTAAGTAATGAATTAAGTCCGTTAACACCTCGTGTTCAACTCCGGCGACGGTCTTGTGTACGTGTTGTTACACTATCAGATTTGACCATAATAATTAGGACGGGTTTGGGGTGTTACAAACACACTTGGACTGACCATCAGTCTTTAAGCGAAATGCAGTATAAAAAATTTGTAACTACTTACCATAAACTGTGGATCTCTATCAAACATATTGAATATTGACACTTCATATAGCTTGAAAATTTCAAAAACTTATATCTCATTCAATCTATCAAGTGCATAATCCATTCATATTGAGATAAAATGTATCAACTTTGTCAAACAATTGGTGGTTATCCAAATAACATCTTTCTTTTTCTGAGACGGGAGTAATCCCTATATAAAATTCATAATAACTTTATCCAATTTCCGTTCTAGTATCATCACTAGCTGTAACAATTCTAAAAGTATCAGTACCTAATATTGAGCTTTAATCTACTGACATTTTAAACATTTAAACATAATTTCAAAGACATCACATTTCATTCTGGTTTACCAATACATCTTTTTCAATTTATCATACTTCCTAGATGACAGATATATTACCATTGTGAGTTTCATATAAAATTTTCTGTACAAGCTTTAATTTCTGCAGTACACAGGCTCTATCTCAGAATAACAGACAATCATCATATTCAAATCTGATATCCTGAATCAGTAACTATTTCACTCTGTACCCGTTTAACTTATAACTCATTATCACTTTTCTGAGCTTCACTGGTCTGTTGTAGAAACATCAACTTAGCTTTAAGCTCAGCTAAAATTAATCTTTCATCAGACAATAGCAATCGAGTATTTATTGCTCATAAAGCAAACAAAGATTTTCTATTCAGACAATAGCAATCGAGTATTTATTGCTCATAAAGCAAACAAAGATTTTCTACTCAAAATATCAGCAACTATATTTACTTTTTCTAAATGATAATCAATTACCAAATCAGGTTCTTTCAATAATTCAAATCATCTACTCTATTTCAGATTCAATTCTTTCTATACTATCGGGTGTTTTAAAGTTTTATGATCAGTACATATGTGATATTTTCACCACACAAATACTGTTACCAAGTTCTCAATGCAAACACAATAATTGTCAATTCAAAACCATATATCAGGTAATCCTTTTCCTGTAGCTTTATCTGGCTAGAAGTATAGACCATTACTTTACTTTTCTTCATCAAAATATAGTCTAATCCATTCAATGATGTATCATTGTAATAATAAATTCCTTACCCGATTCAGACTGAACTAGAACTGATGCTTCGGTCATCATGGCTTCCAACTGGTCAAAACTTTACTAACATTATTCAGTCTATTCAAATCTTACATCTTTCTATAATATCCATATCTTTGATGTAGCTATCATAGAAAAAACTTTCACAAAAATTAAAAAGGATATCGAAGCTTTAAAGTATTTTAAGGCCACAATCATCAGATAGGTTAAAACCATAATACTGTAGTAGATATGACGTTTCAACAATATAAATGGAAAACTTTAATAATATTTTTCAAATAGAAGAGGAAAATCGATGGTGGCTAATACGGTTTCTATAATCTGTGATCCATATTACCAAATTCCCATGATCAAGTCAGAATTCATAATAGTAGTAAGTATAATTACCACTGACCAATGAATATCTTTTTCAGTCAGACCATAAAATAACAAGAAAATAGAGATAACGAAATCCAAATTGCAAAGCTATACTGAATTTCTGTGAAGATAATCCATGTTGAATGATAAAAAGATTGATGACATCTCAGAGAAAGTCAAGAAGGGTAATATTGTACATTCACACTATAAACAGTCATAATAGAGACAGTGTAATTTACACATTTTCCATTCAGAACTTCAACTAACAGAAGTAGAAAATAGTATCATACTAATCTTATCATCAAGTCTTCTATCACCTATAATAGCTTGGAAAAACCAGAGAAAAATAAAGCAATATCACTCATGAATCAATCTAACTTGCAATAATTTTTGTCTATTACCATGTTTAGCCAACCTTTCCATATAGTGATTATAGCATCCGAACATGAATAGTTACATATATCTCTTAGAATAATAGTACATATAGAATACCCATATAAAATACCCAAAAGATATTGTTGTAATATAGCCGATTATAACAGCTGTATTCAAATATTTTTGCAATTTCATCACTAATCCACTAACATATATAGTCAACGACAATGTTATATCATTTAGTTCACTCACGAAGCTTGTTCGAAAGAAATTTTCAGTTAACCTATTCTGTATATACCATATCTAAATAAATTGATTTCTCATAAATAACTTCTTTCTTTAATAGTGACATTGTGTATCCCAAATAGTTTTTAGAAAAATATGATATCTCTCTTCAGAACCCATTTTTATTTACTAACCCATTCTCAATTTTAACTTTTTTATTTATTGTTCAGCGAATGAACTCTTCAGTTCCACATCTCTGAACTAACTCATTATAAATCTTAGGAATTCCATTATATAAAACTGTACTAGTAAGAGGGTGGAGATCGTACAGCCTCATAATTTAACTCTCATGTATATACTCATATATCATAACATTTATCATTATCATGTATTAAAAAACATTTATTTGTACCTTTTCAAATTTTGTTTCAACATAAGTAACATTTTTACTCAAGCACGTGAGTATCACTTTCAGCAATATCAGAATTAGCTCGGTTGAAAGCCTCTCTGTTTATTTGTAAAACAATTTTCATCAGAGTTGGAAGATATCACACTATCACAGGTTATGTAATGGCATGTATTTTTAGACTCCACATATGCTACGTTCAGCCCGAGAACTGGCTAAACCGCAGCTCTGATACCACTAAATGTAACACCCCTTAACTCGTATCCATCATTGAAACAGGGTTACAGAGCATTACCAAAATTATAACACCCGAAACCCGACCTAGACGTTATGAACGAATCTGGTGTGTCACATTAAATGCTTTTTCAAAAAATTTAGCCTTATTAATAAATCTCGCTTGAAAGATAAAAACTCGTTTGTTAAAGTCAACTTAATTATTTGTTAACCATTTTAAACCAGCATTACTTTGAAAAAAACAAGTTTGTTGCGGAAGCATTTCAACAATGTTGTGAAAATGTGATCTTTTGAAAATAGATATCATTTTGGAAAACCGCACTCTACCTTTAACAGAAATAAATCATAATAGTTATAACCTCCAAATTAAAAGCTAGAAAATTAGAGAAAAGGCCTTATTAGATCAAAAACCCAAAAAGAAAGTAATTTAAGTAATGTAAAGGTAATACGAAAATTTGAAGCTGTTCGTAGTGCGGCCACCTCCGAGTCCTCCCAAACGTCGAACTGCCTACTGAGGATTACCTGAAAAATTTAAAAGAGGGGGATGAGTTTATGAAAACTCAGTGTGTACAAGCTTCATCGATCATAAAGCATGCATCACATCAATTTGTGCCTAAGCCCATTACAATAACGGTGGCACTTGGGCCTTAGCCCATAGTAGCCCTAGTTGGCCTGAACCCATGTCACAATCAGAATCAGATTATGCAATGCACAAATACCCAACTAACCCTGCACCCCGTATCCCATCCAACCCTACACTCTTGTGGGGATTTAATTGACCCACCCATCCCTACACTCCTGATGTAGCACCGGTTGTGGCATTAACCAATTTAGCAGCCGAGCCGCCAATCACATAATGGCTTTAAGCCGTCGGTGGATCCATAGTTGTTAAGCGACCCTAAAAAAATCATATACTTCCTCCAAATCAACGATCCTATCCCCCATGTAGCATAATATGACATGAATGCAAACATATCATAAATGGCATACAATAACAATCATATAACATGTAGAGGCATTTTAGTCATTTTTCCCTTCAGGGCATAACTGTCATTTCGTAAATCGGGATTTAAGTACACTTACTCGCCCATCAGAAGATTCACAGTCATCTCGCGCGAGAGTAATTGGGCCCAAAGCCCATTTAAGCAAGCCCATAGGCCCACCCAACCCAATTTCGATCCAAGCGCTGTGAGTGACACGGCTAGTCCAACGTTTTCCCACCTATTGGTGAGTTTACACATCTAGGGCTTATGGGCCAATTGGGCCCAAAAGGCCCAACTTATCCCAACGTGGCCCATGATGGCCATAGCCCATGAGTTCGCTCATAGTGGCCTCACCATCGCATCAAATTTTCTACGTGTGCGTTCGCGCGCTCGTGTAGTACCCATTGCTGTTCTTTTGGGTTTTTGGCATTTCAGCATTTCGGCATTTTGGCATTTTGGGATTTGCTAATTTAGAGTTAAGGTGGTGTATATACACACCTGGTTGCAAAAACGAATGACTTAGGCCACGCACTCCTCCTAACAAACCAAAAACTTCGATTAAAATCTAATATACGCATTTAAAAGAACCCTAACTGAAACTTGTTCCAAGAGACTACTTACTAATGCCTTGCTTAAACGAAAATGGTTACAGCCTACTTAGAACGCCAACGAAAATCAATAGTAGTCATTTGATGATTGTCTGCATGATAGCAAACCCCTTGAATGTACTGCTTACACAAGGATTAAAAAACGCACAACCACCGCAAGAGACATGGACATTCGGCCAAGATCAAGAACCCCAAACCAAAGTGTCTCAATTAATAAAACACCAACAAACAGTGTTACCTTAGAACAAGAGACGAGAGGAAGATTACGATTGTTCTTAGAATCCAAACGAACTCCCTCACTCCGTGAGTGATAATACAACCCAAAATAACAAGTACCTTGATCAAAGGAAGAAGTGATAAAAACGGCATTTACAGAGAAAAAGAAAACTAGACGAAAAACAGAGTCAATAGAGACTTACCAACTGATGCCTTGCCAACACAAAAGTGATTGAATTAAAGAGAGAGAGAGAGAAGTAGAAGAGAATCAACAATGGAGACTAGGAAGAAGATTGATAGAACGAAACAAAGTTTGGCTACAGAAGGGGAAGTGTTTAGCACACAAAACCAATGTGAGCAAAGAAAAGAACAACGACAATCTTCAAGAGGAAAAGGATGGGGAAAAAGAGGAGAAGCCGCCTAAGAAAAAATGATAAAGAAGAGCAATTCAAAATACGTGAGTGGTTACAACTGATATTCAGCCACCAAAACAACAATACCCGAAAAACAAAGAGCAAAAGATAATCGTTCAGAGAACCCCTAAAACTACAACACTCTTACGGCACTAAGAGCACAAGTAACCTAATTTTACACAAGAAGAGACCTATTTTCGGCAACCAACTCCCTCTCGCTTACTCCCGTCCACCAATTCAAACATTCAAAAAATCCCTCTTTTTACTCCCCAAATTCGGCCAACAACAATACTATTTAAACCAGTTCAAATTCTTGGTGTTTCGGTCAAACACAACTTCCTCCCAAAGCCACCGGCAAAAATAATCCCCATTTGTGCAAGCAAGGATTCAAACCTCAGACCTCCTTGCCACACTTGTAACGCCACTTCCACTAGACCACATGCTTTCTTGTGTCATACCTTGCCAAATTTTATTTATAACCCTACTGACCAAAGATAGCGGTTTTATCCTTAAAAACCAAAATTTTGTGGAAACTAGGACTTGAACCCATGACTTCCCAAACACTTCCAGAGCACACAACCACTAAGCCAAACACTCAATTGTGTCACTTTCCTGCACAATTAAATATTTATGTGTAGTCTTCTAACTGCACCCCTACTCAAAACCTCATACTTCTAGGCCCAAATTTGGGGCGTTACAATTCTACTCCCTTAAAGAAATTTCGTCCTCGAAATTTCAAACTATCCAATAGTCGCACAACCCAGGTTACACCACTATGCTTTTGCTGCGCACTCTAATTCTAATTTTAAAATAGATAAATAACACACTATGGATAAAGTACGTACCAGTATTCGCATCTGGAGCATCTTTGTCCTCTTTGCGGCATGCTGCATAGACCAAAGCTGGCTGCCTCACCTCAGTATGATTAGCACCTCTTCTTGGTGCTCCATGACCCAAACCGTTTTCACCTTGGCCTAACCACCACCTTTTGGCCCCTACTGCCCACCCCTCGGTGGCTGTACATTACCTCTACCAAAGACTTGCCTCTGATCCAGTCTTCTAGGACACTCTCTGAGATGATGCTCCATGGAACCACAACTCAGATAGGCTCTTGTTCTCCTCCAGCACTCTCTTACATGACTTTTTCCACAAATAGCACAAGTCGGTAACCTAATTGTAGCAACAGGGGCCCCGCTCTAACGGCCCATCCACTCTGGACCTTCTCTTAGGCCCCTGATTATAATTGCAAGGCTCAGAATCCCTTTTATTTCTGCCCCTTTCTCTTTCTCGATTTAGGCGCTCAGTGCGCTTTACATCTTCAGCGATTTTTGCTTTCTCTACTAATGCTGCGAAATCCCGCTACCTCTGAGGAGCAATCAGTACTCGCAGATTGTCTCTGAAGCGGTCTTCGAACCGAACAAGCATTCATAATCTATTGCCACTATTCCTTTAGCATACCGACTGAGTCATAAGAACTATGCTCGTACTCCACCACAGATCAGTCTCCCTGAGTCAAGTTCAAGAATTCCTTCCTCCGGGCATCTACGTAGCTTGCGCCCACGTATTCCCCTTGAAACATTGATTTGAAAAGCTCCCAAGTTATCCGGTTAAGCTAAGTGCTTTCTTTCACGGTAAGCCACCACTGGTAAGCTTCCTTTCGCAACAGCGACACTGCTCCTTTCAATTTTTGCTCCGAACTGCAATCCAGGTCATCTATTATCCTTTCGGTTGCCTCTAACCAATATTCAACCACATTCGGTGCTACTCCCATGATACCCTTAAAGATTTTAGCTCCATTCGACCGAAGTTTCTCAGAAATCGACCCTATGCTCCCATTACCAGTGTAAGGCCTAGAGACCCTTTCTAAAATCCTTAACATTGCTTGGGACAATGCGTCATCCCCAGCTGCTCAATCATACGACCCTGTCTCAGGTACCGGTGAAGCCGGTGCTTCTCTTGCCTCAACGTTGGGCATGTGACCTGATGCTAAAGATCCAGCCCTAGCACTTCCACGGCCTCTACCGCAACCTCTTGCACCCCTTCTAGTGCTCATTATCACCTCACGTATAATCTGATTAAGAAATTTTATGCAATTTAACTCATAGTTTCAGTAATTAAGTAGATGTTTATGACAGTAGTAGTTAAGAGTTGTTTTTGCAATCTCAAGCTCGCTAAAGTTCTAGTTTCCTATAGTTTTTCAGTTTACTCTAGCTAAAGAGTCTCAAAATAGTCTATCATTTAAAGTAAGACCAGTAACTATCTATAGTATAACAGTTTAAAATAGATTTCAGTCTCAGGAGAACTTACTTGGTTTGACGCCGGAGACTCGGTGAGCCACACAATAAAAATCCTTCAAAATGCTTCAGAATCGTCTATAAATAACTTTAAAATCTAAAAACTAAGGCCTATTTCCCAGCCGAGTTTTCTAACCTAGCTCTGATACCACTAAATATAACACCCCAAACCCGGCCTAGACGTTATGACCAAATCTGGCGTGTCACATATTAAATGCTTTTTCGAAAAACATAGCCTTATTAATAAATCTCGCCTGAAAGATAAAAGCCCCTTTGTTACAGTCAACTTGATTATTTGTTAACCATTTTAAACCAGCCTTACTTTGAAAAAAACATGTTTGTTGAGGAAGCATTTCAACAATGTTGCAAAAACGTGATGTTTTGGAAACAGATATAATTTTGGAAAACCACGATCTACCTTTGACAGAAATAAATCATAATAGTTAAAACCTCCAAATTAAAAGCTAGAAAATTAAAGAAAAGGCCTTATTACATCAAAAACCCAAAGAGAAAGTAATTTAAGTAATGTAAAGGTAATACGAAAATTTAAAGTTGTTCGTAGTGTGGCCACCTCCGAGTCCTCCTATACGTCGAACCGCCTACTGAGGATTACCTGAAAATTTTAAAAGAGGTGGGTGAGTTTACGAAAACTCAATGTGTACAACCCTCATCGATCATAAAACATGCGTGACATCAATTTGGGCCTAAGCCCATTACAATAACGGTGGCACTTGGGCCTTAGCTCATAGTAGCCTCAGTTGGGCCTAAGCCTGTCACAATCAGAATCAGATTATGCAATGCACAAATACCCAACTAACCCTACACTCCGTATCCCGTCCAACCCTACACTCTTGTAGGGATTTAATTGACCCACCCATCCCTACACTCCTGATGTAGCACCGGTTGTGGCACTAACCAATTTCACAGCAAAGTTGCCAATCACATAATGGCTTTAAGCTATCGGTGGATCCACAGTCGTCAAGCGACCCTAACAAATCATATACTTCCTCCAAATCAACGATCTTGTCCCCCATATAGCATAATATCACATGAATGCAAACATATCATAAATGGCATACAATAACAATCATATAACATGTAAGGGCATTTTAGTCATTTTTCCCTTCGAGGCATGACGATCATTTCGTAAATTGGGACCTAAGTACACTTACTAGCTTATTAGAAGGTTCACATCGTCTCACGTGACCCATGCAACCTTTAGCAAACAAACAGAGCGACTGGACCCAAAGCTTATTTAAGCAAACCCATAGGCCCACCCAACCCAATTTTGATCCAAGCCATGTGAGGGACACGACCGGTCCAACGTTTTCCACCTATTGGTGAGTTTACACATCTAGGTCCAACGGGCCCATTAGGCCCAAATGGCCCAACTTGGCCCAACGTGGCCCATGACGGCCACAACCCATGAGTTCGCTCATAGTGACCTCTACCATCGCATCAGATTTTCCACACATGCGTTCGCGCGCTCGTGTAGTACCCGTTGCTGTTCTTTCGACTTTTTGGCATTTCAACATTTCGGTATTTCAGGATTTGCTAATCTAGAGTTAAGGTGGTGTATGTACACACCTAGCTGCAAAAACGAATGACTTAGGCCATGCACTCCTCCTAACAAACTAGAAACTTCGATTAAAATTTAATATACGCGTTTAAAAGAACCCTAACTGAAACTTGTTCCAAGAGACTACTTACTAATGCCTTGCTTGAACGAAAGTGGTTACAGCCCGCTTAGACAGCTAACTAAAATTGATATTAGTCACTTGATGACTATCTACGTGACAGCAAACCCCTTGAACATACTGCTTACACAAGGATGAAACATCACACAACCACCCTAAGAGACATGGACATTCGGCCAAGATCAAGAAGCCCAAACAAAAGTGCCTCAAGTAATAAAACACCAACGAATAGTGTTACCTTAGAACGAGAGATGAGAGGAAGATTACGATTGTTCTTAGAATCCAAACGAACTCCCTCACTCTGCAAGCGACACTACAACCCAAAACAACAAGTACCATGATCAAAGGAAGAAGTGATAAAAATAGCATTTAGGAAGAAAAGGAAAACTAGCTGAAAAACATGAGTCAATAGAGACTTACCAACTAATGCCTTGCCAACACAAAAGTGATTGAATGAAAGGGAGAGTGAGAGAGAAGTTGAAGAGAACCAGCAAGGGAGACTAGGAAGAAGATTGATAGAACGAAATAAAGTTTGGCTACAGAAGGGGAAGTGTTCGGCACACAAAACCAATGTGAGCAAAGAAAAGAACAACAACAATATTCAAGAGGAGAAGGATGGGGAAAAAGAGGAGAAGTCGTCTAAGAAAACACGATAAAGAAGAGCAATCCAAAATACCCAAGTGGTCACAAATGATATTCGGGCACCAAAAGAACAATACCCAAAAAAAAGAGCAAAAGAAAATCGTTCAGAGAACCCCTAAAACTACAACACTCTTACGGCACTAAGAGCACAAGTGACCGGAATTTTCACAAGAAGAGACCTATTTTGGGCAACCAACTCTCTCTCCCTTACTCCCGTCCACCAATTCAAACATTCAAAAAATCCCCCTTTTTACTCCCTAAATTCGGCCAACAACAATACTATTCAAACCAGTTCAAATTCTTGGTGTTTCGGTCAAACACAACTTCTTTCTAAAGCTACTGGCAAAAATAATCCCCATTTGCGCAAGCAGGGATTCGAACCTCAGACCTCCTTGCCACACTTGTAATGCCACTTCCACCAGACCACATGCTTTCTTGTGTCATACCTTACCAAATTTTATTTATAACCTTATTGACCAAAGATAGGGGTTTTATCCTTAAAAACCAAAATTTTGTGAAATCCAGTACTTGAGCCCATGACTTCCCAGACACTTCTAAAGCATACAACCACTAAGCCAAACACTCAATTGTGTCACTTTCCTGCACAATTAAATATTTATGTGTAGTATCCTAACTGCACCCTTACTCAAAACCACATACTTCTAGGACCAAATTTGGGGCGTTACAGGAACTTTCAAAATATTTTTCAGATAATTCATGTAAATTACTATTCATTAACTGGAATTATTAATATCGTCCCTTAAATGGACCCTCGAGGCCGAGAACGAGCATTAGAATCATGTTGGGACTTTATCAGAAACTCTAAGAATTTTCTATGACATTTCAAAAAATTTCTAAGTACCGGGCTCACAAGCCCGTGTGGTCCAAGGGACACGCCCGTGTGACCCTGGGACACACCCGTGTTGGAGGTCGTGTACGACCCCGTGTAACTCTCTAACTTGTGCCACACGACCGGCCACACGCTTGTGTGCTAGGCCGTGTAACACACATGGCTGAGACACACGCCTATGTCTCTGCCCGTGTTCTCAATTCTGAACATTCTTTATCTTAAATTTAAGGTGCAGGGGACACACGGCCAGACCACATGCCCATGTGCTAAGCCGTGTGTCACTCAAGGTCAAGACACATGTTCGTGTGTCTACCCGTCTGGACAAAATAAAGCCAGTTCCAGCTTCGTTTCTCACCCAAAACATTGTCATAAACCTACACCAAAACTTGCATTCATAAAGCAACCAATCCAAACATTTTAATCAAGCTAATTCTACCATTTAACATGGGATATCGTTACATGCTTTCATGCTTTTAATCTTACCTTATTAAGCATACTTATTTAACATTTCTCAATCAATCAATAATAAACACTTATGTTATCACCATGAAATAATCTTAATATGTATATATATCAATACATAATCATCACTAGCCATTCCAATGGCTAGATTACAATAACCATTTACATTTACATGCTAAGATGGCCAATTAACCTATACATGCCATTATAACCACAATTGTTTTACCATCTGTACTGAAATGAGCTGATGGATAATGTGAGTGATCTCCGCCAAGCTTTTAATCCAACGAGCTTTTGATTTACTATAAAACAGAGAAATAAAATGAAGTAAGCATTACATGCTTAGTAAGTTTGTATAACATTGTACTTAACTTACCATTCATTGTATTGCATGGTAAACATGTAAGGCACATTCAATCAATTTGATCTCATGCCCTACACATATCCTCACTGCCCTTGTTAGACATATATTCCATCAAGAAACATATATGGGCTCAACACAATCAAAATTTTGAATATATATATACTTTCTATATCATATATCCACATAACATGTATAAATCATATCTTTACATTACAAATATATTTTCATAACAATTCATCTCGAGTTCAGCTTATTCCATGTCAGAACTTTACTCCTCTAATTCAAAATATCAATGTCACACGAGTAGTACACTCAAGGTGTACAAATCTATAATCAAGGATGAACTCATCAAATAAATTCCATGTACAAATATCATGTATTATCATTTCATGTATTTTAGGCAGATATGTGTAATAACTTGTTTCTTATCCATATCTTATCATGTCTAGATTGTTAACTATTGGATTTATTCAGAATATTGATGGATACACATGTAGTACACTCGAGGTGTACAAATCAGGATCCGTCAATTCATGTCCAATGGTACCCATAAGGTACTATCTTAGAAAATACACTCTCGAGCCACACATGTATACAATAGGATTACCAGTCCAAGCTAAATCTTGTCTCCAATATATATTTACTTAATAGAGCTTAGTCAGGATTACCAGTCCAGGCTAAATCCTTTTTATGACTTGTGCTCTAAAGGGCTTGATCTAGATTACCTGTCCGGGCTAAATCCAATCCATAACATATGCTTGAGAGGACATATATCAGGATTACTAGTCTAGGCTAAATCCTTTCTGTAATGAGTTCAATAGGATTACTTGTCTGAGCTAAATCCTACTAGTAACAAATACAGGACCTCATTCAAAAAGGGAAATCACACTTATCCATCGATTTTCATTTATTCACACGGGGTTTAACATTTCTCAGGCATTAACAAGCATGTAATTATTTCATACATCCATAACATTTATATAATTCAAATAAACACGTTTCATAGTCATTTCAAGCACAAAAGTAACTTTTTTATCATTTATTATTTATAGGGCATTATCATTGATCGGGGTTTGTCATATATGTTTTCAATTTCATATATATATATGATATTTATACAATTCACGAACACAACAATAAATTCAAGCATATAAATATACACAATTTAGTTACACGAACTTACCACGACAAATGTTCGTATACGTAAAATCTACTAATCCAACATTTTCCTCTTTTCCTCGTTCTAGCTCCGAATTTGGTCTATTTGGATCTATACGAGTAAATTTAACATCAATTTAATGTAATTCATACTCAATTTAGTCCAATTTACTCTTTAGGAAAAATTACTATTTCGCCCTTAAACTTTTAATAAATGACTATTTCGTCCCTAGGCTCGGAAAATGACATTTATGTAATTTACTCTCTATTACAAGCCTAACCAAAATATCACTATAAAATTTACAGCACATGTATTCTATAAAATTCTGGATTTTTCTTCAAATCTCACAACTTTACATTTTAGTCCCTAAATCATGTTTTCATCAAAAATCACTTTGTAAAAGTTGTTTATCTATCAACAACCTTTCATATTCTACCATAAATTTCAAATTTTCAACATATTCATCCATGACATAGTTTTCATACTTTGATAACTTTTCAAATTGATCCCCCAAATAGATAGATTAAGCTATCCCGATTTCAAAAATATAAAAATTACTAAAAACGGGGCTTGAATACTTACCTAATTTGGCCAAGAAAGCTTGCTTTCTCTTTCCTAAGGTTTCCATAGAATATTTGGGGAAGAATATGATATAAAATGATTTTTATTTCTATTTAATTATTTATTATCTTTTAATTTTATCACTTTTCAATTTTGTCCTTAGCCTTTTTCTAATTTTCCATGGATGAATCATCCAAAAATATTTAGTAACTTTTAATTAATTGTCTAATTACCATATAAGGACCTCAAGTTTTGAATTCCATAGCTATTTGATTCTTATAGCTACTAGAATTCAACTTTTGCATTTTATGCGATTTGGTCCTTTTCACAATTAAGCGCATAATCAATAAAATTTCTCTATGAAATTTTCACTCAACATTATTATCATATTATAGACTATAAAATAATAGTAAAATAAAATATTTTACCTGAATCGGATTTGTGGTGCCAAAATCACTATTTCGATTTCTCTAAAAATGGGCCATTACAACTCTCCCGCCTTAAAAATTTTTGTCCTCGAAAATTTATAACAGTAAAGAGATTTGAATATTACTTTCTCATGTTTTCTTCGAGTTTTCCCAGGTAGCTTTCTCTATATCATATCATTATTAGAAAAGTTTATAACAGTAAATAGACTAGAAATGCATGGTCATGCTCGAATAAGTTGATATGGGATATCATAATTATTTGTTTATTATAGTCTACTCGAGATATCAAGAAACTAGAGATTGGATTATAAAAGTGTGATTGTTCCATGACTTGTGTCCAATCTAGATATAAAGCACAAAATGATGTAATACATGAAAGGTTTATCACAGAAAGGTTATGTCGAATTATGACTTCTTGTAACTTAGGTAGAAATGATGCATTTCTAGATGCCACTCGTTGATTATATTACTAGAAATGTTCTAGTATTACTACTGACATTACAAGAACCTATAGGGTGATACACTACAGTTAAAGCGAACAAAATCCAAAAACAGTTGGTATTGTGTTTAGTTGTCTCATGAATTAAATTAATTATTGAATTACTTTAATTTGACAGTTAAACATTATACGAATTAAATGTACAAGATTGTTGGACACAAATAGAGAACAGAGTTAAAATTAATATATGAATTTGATTCATATAAAGTTTTAAAAGAATATAGTTTACTGAAATTATTATAATAAATTATTATAATTATGATTTTAGTCAAACATTGAAACATGATAGTTATAATTCTTTTTGGAAAGAATGTAACATTTTTAATGCTTTCCATATGTTCTCTGTAGGATTATTCCGTTTTCAATATATGGATACCAAAAATCTCGAATTAGGGTTAGAGTGTTTTCAAAAAGAAAATAAGAAAAAGGTCTAGTAGTTGTTTTGGGATATTTTTTATGGAAAAGTTCCCAGAGAGTTTTTGTCATTCGTTTTAATACCAGTTGGACTCGTAGAGGCCGAGACGTTTTCACTGTGGCTTGTAATTAACATTGAATCAGCAACATCCTTTCATTGTTTTTCATTTAAGAAGGTATGTCTTCAACCTTTTTTCATCCCGTTTCATTTCTCGTATATGGATCCATGGCTGAGGGTCATTAGAATATTTTTTCACTACGCCACGAGGCGTACTGGTGGTCCTAGCAAGATCTACTCTTAAACAGAGTCAATTCCTCCTTGGATTTAAGCACACCAAACATAGATCAATAGTCTAGAAATATGAAACCAAGAATTAAACACACATATTGAGAGTAATAAACTAAGTATTTATTGCGTAAATAAAAATCAAAAGACAAAATTCATCATAGGGTTTATCTCCCCTAAGTATTTAGAAAATTAGTTATTTGAAAATAAAAACATCCCGGAGATGGTATATTCGAAAGATATAAAGGAAGTCATTATACTCTCCTAAGAAATCAACTAGGAGTATTAACTCTTGAAGGAAATTTCCTTCAGAATCAACTTTAATGGTGCTTTTCGAGTTGCTTTCTTGAGTATTCTGTGACAACTCTCTCATATCTTCTTATTTTTCTCATATATAAATCTTAAAATGCCTGAAAAACCTAAAAATTATGGTTTCCCATAGTTCAAAGTGTCAATTTGCGAAATCAACACGGCCTTTCACATGGTCGCATGGTAGCTCGTGTGGCTCACACGACTGTGTGGCTAGGTTGTGTGGCTCATGTATCTTACCCTGAGTTTTTGGTTTTCTATTGTTTTTTGTTCCTTTTGCTTCCAAATGCCTTCATTTGTATAAAAACATGAATTTAAAGGATTAGGAGCATAAAATTAACTATTAACATTGAATAATCTCCTAAAATCACATTAAAATTAGGATTAAAACATGTTAACTTTTGCACTTATCATCATCTCTAAATTTGGCAGTGCATAGTCCTTAGGGTTCTTTCATTCTGTGTTGTAGGTACGTTTGTGGGTAGCTGTGGTGGTGGTGGTGGTAGGTCTCTTGGGTTAGCTTCGTTAATTTCTTCGTATAACGGGTTCTCATGTGGTGGATTGCCTAAAGTAGGTGGTTGATTATACATCTATTGTTGCTGTCGATGGTTCTTTCATATTAGTCTTTCTAGATCAGTGGCTGGCTCTATAAGTGTTCCCCTACTACGAGTCATACACTGAAACCACAAAGCAAAATAAAAGTGGTAGTAAAAATTAAAAAAATAATTGTATCTATAATTTAAACATTTCCTAATTTATTCTATTGAACATAAAAATTAAAATTAATCTAGTAGTGTTGCCTCCCCGGCAATGACGCCAACAACTTGACTACCTTCTAACATGCCAACATTAAGAGTGTAAATATTGCAACTAAAAGATATGGAATTGAGGTGATGTTTGCAAGTATACGGGTCAGGTTGTAATATAGTTACAACAAAGTAGGTAAGTACTCTAAGGATCATACCCAAGGGAGGCGAGTGTTAAATTAATGTCAACCTAAACACAAATAGAAGTAATTAGTAGTTTAAATAAATTATAGTATGATAAAACATAAAAAAAATTTAGGGTTTTATAAATAATGAAATAAAAATAAAAAAGGAAAGTAAACTTTGAAAATATAAATTCTAACTTAATCAAATCTAAGTATGGGTGATTAGCTTGCTTTGGTAATCCTAACTAATTCCTATTTTGGGTTTCTACCCAATCAAGTAGTCACTACCCTAGTAGGATCTCTCAATCTTCCACTAAACTAATGAGTCAAAAAGAACTACTTATCTCTCGACCTCACAGTCCAGACTGGCTCGAGGCTAAGGTGTTCGCATATAAGTCATACCAAATTTGGGTTCCCACCTAAATGACTTCCTAAGGTCATCAAGCCTAGGTTTTAAGTTCTTCCTCTCCCAAACAACTGATATGCTAAGAAAACCTTACATAGCAATTCATTACTCACACCTCCACTCACTAATCCCCCATAAAAGGATTAGTTCCTTGTAGATCTCATGAACACAATAATCTTGATAATAAAGATAAGCATGAATAATAAATTAAGAGAAAGGTTTAAGAGAATCCTATATTGTATTGATTGAAGCACAATATCCATAAGAGTTTGATCACGATTACAACTTACGTTCTCTGCCAAACACGAAATAGAAAAAGAACTGAAATAAACCTAAAGCCTAAAAGAAAGGAAAAACTAAAGACTATATTTACAATAAAAAACTTAGAATGTAAAAAGTTGTCTTTCAACAAGTGTTTTAAGAACCTATTTATAGAGTTAGGGCAGTCATCATCCTTAGCCTTAGGTCAGCTGATGTTCTCATGTTTAATTTCCATTGTGTGGACCAAAACACCCTTGGCTTGTAAGTTCTTCCTGTTCAGGACTAATGTCACAACACCCTAGTCCTTATGCTGCGACATCAAAAGCAGCATGTATGCTTCAGGGTAGCTTCAAGGGTGTGTCACGACATCCCTTGGCTATGTCACGACACTCAAGGTAGTATATCAATCCTTTCATTTTGCTCCCTATGTTGCGATATCAAACTCCTTGTGCTACAACACAGAGACCCACATGCCACTGAATGGTCTCTTGCACACTTACTAAGTATGTTTGCTCACCTTTAGGCCTCAGTTAGCCTCGAAGGTTAGGTGTGCGCATTCGATTGAGTAAAAAATTTTGAGTTAGTCGAGTTAAAGAATTCTATTTTAGCAACCGAACTCAATTTTAATCTTTTCTTAAATGAGTAAAAAAATTTCGAGTCAATTCGAGTCGAGTTAACGGATCCTATTATTTATACTCAATGTTGTGTTTACATAGACTGATTATTTAACTAGTAGATGAAGTATAGGATTATTTAACTACATAAACAATATAATGGTTTTGCCTTTAACTTAATGGGTAAACATTTATCAAAACAACTTAGTTTTGCCTTTTAACTTAATGATTTTGACTTTTAACTTTAAAAAAGTAAACATTTATCAAAATGACATAATTTTGTCTTTTCTTATTTAGATTTTCAGATAACTCGAATTGTGTAATTCATATTCAAGTTAAACCGAAAAACATATTTTTTTATTTGATTTGATCCGAATAACTTGATTAACTCAAATAACTCAAACTATTTAATTCAAAATTTGAATTTTTTATTATTTTTTGTATCGAATCAAATTTTGCTTACCTCTACCTAAAGTCAATAAAAGACTCAAAATGGATTTTTTATTGAATTTAACTAAACTAAGAAAACATAAATAAAACATACTAAAATTGCTCATATTCAAGCTCTTCAAGTACGAAAACTAGTTTAATCTGCTACATCAAATTATGATAGATCACTATCACATCTGTTGTCTAACAGTCATGTGACTCCCTAATGGCATATACCCACGTTGGATCTCCAGTCTTAGTCTGTGCAACTGCAGTACGAGCAATGGTCATCTGTCCACAAAATCGACCATTACCTCCAAGATCACGGCCTTGGCCTCTAATAGATTTGGGTGTAGAACTCTGTGTCTGGGACACCTCAATCCTCTTTGGACAATCCCTCAAAAGATGGTCCTTTAAACCATGTCAAAAACAAGCTCCAGTCTGCTTCCAACACTCTCTTCAATGCCGACGATTATAGTGCTTACAAGGAAACCATTCGAAACCTCCTATCAAACCTTTAGCATTGACTGCAACACTAGTTTGCTACTTGGACTAACCCAATCAAAATCCCTATCTAGTACTCATACCCAAACTCTGTGACTCATGACCTCTCTTCGTACTAGACTTATCAAAGCCCCTCTTTCTGAACTTAGTAGCAACTGATATTGATGGCTCTTTCAGTGTTTTCCTCTACTACCTTATTATTCTCGACCATTTCATTGAAGGCTTTAGCTCCATATGCTACCAAATAAAAATAGATGTCACGATTTAATCCAAACTAAAATCTCTTGCAACAATCTCTCTCAAAGTGGACTAACTCAGAGGAGTACTGACTAAGCTTTAGAAATTCCAACTCATATTCTGCCACTGTCATACTACCCTACACCAAATCCTGGAATTCCCTCTTCCTAGTGTCCATATACTACTCAACCAAATACTTCTTTCTAAATGCCTTGAAGAAGAAACCCCAAGACAAACGATCAAGAGCAACTCCCTTCTTAACTGTGCACCACCATTGATGTGTTTCACCGTTTAACAGGGATACGGTGCAACCTAGCTTCTCTTTATTTGAGCAATCCATCTATTCTAGGATTCTCACTGCACTCTCCAATCAATACTCAACAATGGTCGAATCAACTCCTTTAGCCTTTTGGAATTCTTGTCCACCTAGAGCATATAGACACTCGAGAAATAGTCTCTAGCGTGCAGGTGTAGGATTACCACCCACAATCCATTGAAAAGCTCCTATCATAGCCAGTACTAAAGGTTCTACACCCGCCTTTGGTTTCCCATAGCCCAGAGGAGAAGTACCTTAAGCGCATCCGTATTTACTCTCTGGCGTCTATGAGGCATATCGAGTATATTATAACATTAAATAAAACAAACAATACAAATGAGTGAGAAATGCTAAGTGACCCAAGGAAATTCCAACAAAGACAATCATTTTAATAGATGGTAATGTTTAACCATTCCTACCCCAAAACAAGCAATTCACACAAGGGTTTTTCGTCTTTAGTTCAAAAATTCTCTGTTTTATTTCGTTATCATTCTAATTTTCAAAATTTTCATACCTAAGATTTTTTTCAAATCTGGTTCTGATACCACCAAATGTGACACATCAACCCGGGACCGGGACAAACCGACCTAAATGTGGAACGTCACATTAGCCACTTATGTGACTTTCTTACTAATCACTAAACACACAACAAAGACACCCATCACACCAACCATGTAACGCCCTCACGCCTGACATCATCTCCAGAGTTAAGCTTGAGGTGTTACTAAACTTAATTCGTTAATTTAACAGCTCAAACAATTTATTTTTAAAATTTCCAGACAAGCTGGCCAACTGCATCATAGTCGCTTAAAAATTCATATCTCGAGTTCTGAAACTTGAAATGTGACAACCCAAAATTGACCCTAGTCGGGAAGTGGTTTCGGGACCACAAAACCTAGTCATACTAGTAATTAGCCATCATATTTGATACTTATTATATGTATATATGCATGTGTGAAAATTTCATGTTTGAATTTTGTTAATTGTAAGTGAATTTTACTAAATAGGACTTATGTGAGAAAATTTAGAAATGTGCTAGGCAAATGTGAAGTGGCCTATTAATGCATGTTATGAAAATGATGGGTTTGCATGTCAAATTACCTAAAATTTGAGCTAGTGGTTGGCCATGCTATGGGTGGAAACATGTTGGGAACATGTTGGCTTAGTGTGTTATGTTAGAAAGAATAAATAAAGGGTTAGTAATTAAGTAAAATAAGAAAGGATAATAGAAAAACAAAAGAAAGACAAAATGTTGGTTTCATCTTCTTCCTCAGTAGCCGAACTTTAAAGAAGAAAAGGGATATAGCATTCGGCCATCTTAAGCTTAAAACAAGGTTAGTAATTCATGTTAGATTTTGAAATTTTAGCTTATTTTGAGTTAGTTACTAAGTTCCTTACTTTGCCCATGTTAAAAATTTGGATTTGGGTGGTGAATGGAGCATTCGGCCATGGTTGTTAATGAAGAGATTTGATTATTTTCTTTATGTTTTGATGAATAAATGTTGATGAGAGATGTTTGATCTAGTTAAAAATTTAATTTGATAGTATTTATATGTGTAATAGCCGAACTTGGACTTGCTTAGTTACTTGAATAAATGTTTTGTATTTAAATGCTAGAATGTGAGTGTTGCCGTTTAGATGATTTGAAAAGAATAGAGTAGATGTTTGAATGTCTAAAGGTTCGGTATTGTACATGAATTCTAATGGTATGATTTTGTGAATGCCGAATGAGCTATAGGAGGTGTGGATGACTTTTATGCATGTGAGTGTGTGTATGCCATTTAGTTGGTGACATTCGGCATTTCTTAATTAACATTAGAGATGAGTGAATGAAATCGGCATGTGTATTTGTGAAAATGCCGAATGTGAACTTGGATAATATTGAGTAATGTATGTGCTTTAAAATGATGGAATGGAGTGGATGCTTTAAATGTGTTATGAACAATTATAAGTTAAATTAAGGTTTGCTAAATTACCATTGTCATTGCCGAATATACAAACATACATATGCATGTGTAATTGAAGTATGAATGTTTAGCAAGATGGTTAAACTAGTTAATTTATCGATTTAGCTCAAGAAGCTAAAGGTGGAGAGGCAAGCAAGGGCAAAGAAAAGATCATCGAGTAACCGAGTTGGAACCGTCTTACCCAACACAAGGTAAGTCATTAAGCATATATTTTGTATTGATCTAAATAGATATAATGTCTATGTAATTATGCCGAATGGAATGATAAATTTATATACATGTATGCATGTGGTGATGAAAGTGTTGAATGAAAAGAAAAGAGGTGAGATTTATTGAGTTGTTGATCTCGGCACTAAGTGTGCGGGTATAAACATTTATGATCATGAGATTGGCACTAAGTGTGCGGGTTTAAATTGTATAGCACTAAGTGTGCGAGTTTGATTATATAGCACTAAGTGTGCGTGTTGATTATATAGCACTGAGTGTGCGGACTTAATATATATTTTTGAATCACTATGGACACTAAGTGTGCGACATTATTGAGTTGATCACGGACAGCGGATCGGGTAAGTACCTTGAGTTCATGGCTAATAGGCGCTATGTTTTATATTTGGGGTTGAGCTTGGTAAGTTTGAACCTATGTGACAATTATACTTGAAGTCACGTACATAAGATTTATCGTGGAATAGGTGAAAGGCCGTTTAGTTGTATGATTGTAACGAAAATAAAATGATGTATGAAAATGCCTCAAATATCCTATTGATTAGTATATGGAATGTGAATGCATGATTTGGTATGAGATTGAACCGATAGGTCTGAGGAACTATGGCATGGTTCGGTATGGATGGAGTAACTAGCCTCGTTCCATTTTGTTTCCTCTTGTGATAATGTTATTAATGGATGGTAGTGCATTGCTTATGACTTACTGAGTTATATACTCACTCGGTGTTTCCTTGTCACCTATTCTAGGTTTCTTGGACTCGTCTCTTTTTGCGTGATCGGGCCGTCATCGAAGTCATCACACCGGCTAGCAACTTTTGGTATCTTCTTTTTAGTGGGTCTAGGAGAACATTTCGGCATGTATAGGCTAATATGTTTTGTTGAAATTTGGTATGTAAACTTTTAGCCATGCGAAAATGGCATAAATGTTCGGTTGGATTTGGTTCTATAATGTTAGGGCGTAAGTCTTGGAAATTCGATTTTTATGCCATATGTCATGGTTGATTATTTTTGGTGTTAAAATTCATGATATGGCAATAGTGTAGTAGAGAGATGTTTGACAATGATTAGCCTTTGGCATGGCTAGTCATGATCATAATTTGTGATATGTATGACGAATTACTAGTTAGATCAAGGAGAAATCACGAAATAGGCATAGTTGCTTTAGTAACAGATGCTGGCAGCAGCAGTGACGTGAGATTGAAAAATCACTAAAAATAGTAGGAGAGGAATTAATTAATGAATAAATTATGTAATCGAAGCTTGATGAGTCTATTTTCATATAGAAGAAACAAAACGACCATATGAGCTGTAGGTTAGGAGATAATTAAACTCTTGTGAAACAGGGCCAGAGTGATTTCTGGATTCCCTGATCCGACTTTGGAAATTCATTATAAATTAACCAGAGATAATTAGAAGTCATGCTATATGTTCATAGATTCCCCTTTGAGTCTAGTTTCTATAGAAACAAACGAAATCAGTATTGAAGCCTTGTACAGGGAGATATCCAAGTTGTAATGCGCAAAGGTCAGTGTAGTCGATCCCTGTAACATGGGATACTTTGACTAATAAACTGTACTAATTGGCCTAACCAAAAATTCTAGAAAAAAATATGTAGAATGGAATATGAGTCTAGTTTCAGGGAAAATTCACGGAACTGGATTTCGAGTTTCAGAACTCAAGATATGATTTTTAAAGCGACTAGTACGCAGAGTGACAGCTTGTCTGGGAAATTTTTAATAAGTGGTTTGAAGTCTGTTAACACCTCGTGTTCGACTCCGGCGACGATCTCGGGTTCGGGGTGTTACATGAAATTAATATCCGTAAATTTTTACTGAAACTAAAATCATATATCTATTTACTAATTATTTTATAGAATTTTTAGTCTAGGCAATTAGTACATTTTATTAGTTCAAGTCTCCCTTTTTTTAGGGTTTGACTACTCTGACCCCTATGTATTACGAATTTGATATCTCCCTGTTCAGAGTTTCAATGACTATGCCGTTTGTTTTTTTATAAAGCTATACTCAATAAGGATTTCATACATATAAGATAAAACTCCTAATTGTTTTTGTACAATTTATAGTGAATTTTTAAAATCAGAACAGGGGATACAGAGATCACTCTGACCCTGTTCCACCAAAACTTAAATATATTACAAAATATAACTCATATACCTATTTTGTTCCATCCATATGAAAATAGACTCATCAAGATTAAATTTCATAACTTACTCATCATTTAATTCCATTTCTACTATTTTTAGTGATTTTTCAAATTTACATCACTGCTGCTGTCAGATTCTGTTTACTTTATATTTTCATGGACTAAATAGCATTTTAAACATACATAATATCAAATATGACTTATATTGGCCATTCCAATGGCTAATCATTTACAAACCCATTTCTTGCCAAACCATAGCCATATCATAAGATCATTTACACAAAGTGAGTATTTTGCCATACATGCCACATTCAAAACACACAAGCAATTTTACCAATTTAGGCCTTCGAATAGTGTGGACGAATCTTCGACCTATCCCGATTCTCAAGCCGGCTTGTCAAAAACTACAATGAATGAAAAGAAGGGGGTAAGCATAGATGCTTAGTAAGTTCACATGCAAATAGCAAGTAACATAATCATGAAATTCCACATAAAACATCATTTGCATAAACAACACCAAGACATTCATGTTTCATTTGCATTTAGTATCTTTCTACGATTTCATCATACCAAGTTCTCAACCCGAGGATTTAAGCACATACCTGTCAAATTTTCTCATTCATCACACTTACCAATATGTCACCTTCGTTTTAGGCATTCTTCTCATTCACTTAAGACTCACCCGTTGAACACATCGGAATATAATTCGAATACGCGGATTCCATGAATGTAAGTGCAATACCGGCAGCTAGACAAACTCAATAGCCTGCGAAACTTATGTAGCTAAGCTACCATGTAACCCGTCCATAAGTGAACTCGGACTCAACTCAACGAGCTCGGGCGTTCGCATCCATAAGTGAACTCAGACTCAACTCAACGAGTTCGGATGCCTAGTTACATCTCACGAGCTCGGACTCAACTCAACGAGTTCAGAACTCAAGTATCCTAGTGACATGTCACTTGTATTCTAATCTATTCCTAAGGTTCAAATGGGATTTTTCCTCGATCTCACATCTTTGCCGTCTTCCACGGAATATCGGAACCGATACTCGGTGATAGTTCATATTCATCAAGTAATTCACATAATTACATATTATTCAACAATAACCACAAAGCATAACAATTCATGATAATAATAAGCATCATATCATATAAACAACATTAAATTGCTCAAAATGACAATTATGTTACTACATTTACACATGAACTTACCTCGATACAAAATATTAGCAATCGAGCCTATTCTTCGTAAACTTTGTTTTTCCCTCGATCGCAACTTGAATCTCGTTTCTCTTGATCTATAATGCCAAATTAATCTTATTTAATACATACATTCATCAAAACGGCATTTAATATGAACTTTGGAAAAATTACATTTTCTCCCCTAAACTTTTGCATAATTACACTTTTCCCCTAGGCTCGGGAATTAAACTTCATCCCTTATTCTTATATTTCATGACATGCTGATTATTTTTCCCTTCTATGGAAACATCAAATTTACACTCTAACATGTACTTATGACTATTAGGTATTTTTACCGATTAAACCCTTTTGCTTATTTTCGCTTAAAACCGAGTAGCACAAGTTGTATAACATAATTTAAAACCTCATATTCTATTATAAAACACCAAAATACACAAATTTCACGTATGGGTATTTTTCCAAATATGAGCCCTAGGTTGAATTATTGCTGGCATAAGTTAATTCGAGCTACCGGGATTTCAAAAACATAAAAATCATTAAAAACGGGGCATGAAATCACTTACTATGAAGCTTGAAAGTTGAAGAAACCCTAGCTATGGGGAGAGATAAAATTCAGCAGCAACAATATGGAGAAGATGATCATTTTGTGTTATTTTTCCCATCTTATTTCATTTAATATACAAATGACCAAAATGCCCTTACTACTAAACTTTCCAAAAATTCCATCCATGTCCAATTTTTGTCCATAGACTTAGAAATTGGTCAAATTGCTATTTAAGAACTCCTCATTAATGTTCCAAAGCAATTTCATACTAAAAACTCCTAGAATGCAAATTTTGTAAATTATTCGATTTAGTCCCTAATTTCAATTTAAGCACTTTAGGCATAGGATTTCATCACGAAATTTTCACACAATCATGCAATCATATCATAAACATTAAAATAATTATAAAATAATTATTTCTATCTCGAATTTGTGGTCACAAAACCACTATTCTGATTAGGCCCTAATTCGGGATATTACAACTCTCTCCCCCCTTTAAAGATTTTCGTCCTCGAAAATCTTACCGGTAAACAAGTGTGGGTATTGGTTTCTCATAGTTTCCTTAAGTTCCCATGTAGTCTCTTCTACCCATGCTTTTGCCACAATACTTTCACGAGAGCAACACTTTTATTTCTTAGTTGCTTGACCTCTCGAGCTAAAATCTTAATCGGTTCTTCTTTGTAAGTCATATCCGGTCGTAGTTCAATTGCTGTCAGTGAAATTAGATGTGAGGGATCCGAATGATACCGGCATAGCATAGATACGTGGAACACATCATGCATCTTCTGTAATTCAGGTGGTAATGCTAGCTGATAAGCTACTGGTCCAATTCTTTCAATTACTTCATACGGTCCAATAAAATGCGGACTTAACTTACCCTTCCATCCAAATCTAAGGACTTTCTTCCATGGAGACACTTTGAAAAATACCTTATCACCAACTTGAAACTCGATTTCTTTTCATTTCAAATCCGCATAAGATTTCTATCTATCTGAAGCAGCTTTCAAACAATCTCGAATCACTTTCACCTTTTCTTTGGTTTCTTTTATTAGATCAACTCCATAAATCTGATTTTCCTTAAGTTCAGTCCAATACAGTGGTGTCTGAAATTTACGACCATACAATGCTTCATAAGGTGCCATCTTCAAACTCGACTGATAACTATTATGATAAGAAAATTCTACCAACAGTAAGTATCTTTCCCAACTACCTTGAAATTCCAATACGCAACATCTGAGCATGTCTTCAAGAATCTGAATTACTCTTTCTGATTGTCCATCAGTTTGTGAATGAAAGGCAGTGCTGAAATTTAACTTCGTACCTAATGCCTCTTGCAACTTTTGCCAAAACCGTGAAGTAAATCTCGGATCTCTATCCGAAATGATTGACAAAGGTATTCCATGAAGTCTAACAATCTCACGGATATACAATTCAGCCAATTTATTAAGAGAATAATTCGTACGTACAGGAATAAAATGAGCCGATATAGTCAATCTGTCAACTATTACCCATATGGCATTTTTCTTTCCCGGAGTTAGCAGCAACCCTAATACAAAATCCATAGTAATCCGATCCCATTTCCATTCAGGAATCATGATAGGCTGGAGTAATCCGGAAGGTACTTGGTGTTCAGCTTTCACTTGTTGACAAACTAAGCACTTTGATACAAACTCTGAAATATCTCTTTTCATTCCACTCCACCAGTACATTTTCTTCAAGTCATTATACATTTTCGTACTGCCCGGATGAACCGCCAAACAACCATTATGTGCTTCATGCAAAATATTTTGAATCAACTCATCATTTTTCAGTACACAAATATGGTTTTTAAACATCAAGCAACCATCAGAACCGATTCTGAAATCTGATCCCATATCAGCTTCACACTGCTTTCTCTTGGCTTGCAACTCTTGATCATTTTTCTGAGCTTCACAAATCTCTTGTAAAAACATCGGTCTTGCTCTTAACTCTACTAGAATCGAACCTTCATCTAATACCTTTAAATGAGTGTTCATAGCTCTCAAAGCAAATAGCAACTTTCTGCTTAAAGCATCGGCAACCACATTCGCTTTTCCCGGATGGTAATCAATAACAAGCTCGTAATCTTTCAATAACTCCAACCATCTTCGCTGTCTCAAATTCAAGTCTTTTTGTGACATCAAGTACTTAAGACTTTTGTGGTCGGTATATACTCGGCACTTTTCACCATACAAATAATGTCGCCAAATATTCAAAGCAAACACTATAGCAGCCAATTCCAAATCATGAGTCAGATAATTCCTTTCGTGAGATTTTAACTACCTCGAAGCATAAGCCACCACTTTTCCTTCTGGCATAAGTACACATCCTAAGCCATTTCGAGAAGCATCACTATACACCACAAATTCTTTACCTGATTCTGGTTGTACCAACACTGGTGCTTCAGTTAATAACTTTTTCAATTCTTCAAAACTCTGTTGACATTTTTCCGTCCATTCAAATTTAACATCCTTTCGAAGTAGTCTAGTCATAGGAGCAACAATCATAGAAAAGCCATTTACAAACCGCCGATAATACCCAGCTAGCCCCAAGAAACTTCTAACCTCGGTTACATTTTTCGGTGGTTTCCAATCAACAATGGCTGAAATTTTACTAGAATCAACTCGTATACCATCACCTGAAACAATATGACCTAAAAATCCAACTTCCTGAAGCCAAAATTCACTTTTACTAAACTTAGCATACAACTGCTTATCTCTCAAAGTTTGCAAAACTATCCTCAAGTGCTCAGCATGTTCTATCTCATCTTTTGAATAAATTAAGATGTCATCTATAAACACCACAACAAATTTGTCCAAGTATGGCTGAAATATGTGATTCATTAAATCCATAAACACAACAGGAGCATCTGTCAACCCGAATGGCATAACTAAAAATTCATAATGACCGTACCTTGTTCTAAAAGCAGTTTTAGGCACATCTGACTCTTTTACTCGCAACTGGTAGTACCCAGATCTCAAGTCAATCTTTGAAAACCATGTCGCTCCTTTTAGCTGATCAAACAAATCATTAATTCTTGGCAACGGATACTTATTTTTAATTGTCACCTTGTTTAATTGCCGATATTCAACACACAATCTCATAGAAACATCCTTCTTTTTCACAAATAACACGGGAGCACCCCAGGGTGAAAAACTCGGTCTCACAAAGCCTTTGTTAGTCAACTCCTGCAATTGCGACTTTAATTCTTTCAACTCTACTGGTGCCATTCTATACAGAGCAATCGAGATCAGAGTTGTTCCCTATATCAATTCAATATTAAATTCTACTTCCCTGACTGGAGGCAAACTCGGCAACTCTTCTGGAAATACGTCCGCAAATTCACACACAATCGGCACTGATTCAACTTTCTTTTCAACTTCTTTTGTATTAATTACATATGCCAAATTAGCTTCATAACCCTTTTTCAAATATCTCTGAGCCGACATCGAAGAAATCATACTAGATAATGCCTCTGATTTATCTGGTTCAACCCGCAGAATTTCACCACTTTCACACTTTAATTCTATAACCTTTTCTTTGCAATTTACCATAGCATCATGCAATGTCAACCAATCCATACCCAAAATAACATCAAATTCATCAAACGGCAACAACATTAAGTCCGATGGAAAGTAATGACCCCGAATCATTAAAGGGCATTTCTTGCATACTTTATCAACTATCACACATTTGCCTAATGGATTCGACACTCTAATCATAAATTCTGTGTTCTCAACAGGTATATTCATACTAGACACCAGTTTCATGCATACATATGAATGAGTAGAATTGGGATCAATCAAAGCAATAATATTAACATCATAAAGAGAAAATATACCAGTAATCACATCGGGTGATGAAGCATCTTCACGTGCCTTTATAGCATAAGTTCTAGCTGGAGCCCTCGCTTTAGATTTAGCTGCTGAATCTCTAACTACATTTTTGCTGCTTGCTTCATTTCCAGCTTTTCTTGAATATCTTCCCCTCAAGTCTGCACCACTAGCTTTTACTCTCTGAAATTTTTCTTTTTTAGCTCTCTCTGGGCAGTCTCTAAGAAAATGATCCGGAGAACCACACTAAAAACATTTATTCGCTCTACATGGGCCAAAATGATTTCTGCCACACTGTTGGCACTCGGGCTTAACGAATCTCATATTTCCCACACTAGCCGCAGAAGTAGTTTGAGATTTAGGACCCACATTTTGCTTCTTAAAATTTCCATATGATTGTCCAACCGAAACCTGTGAAGGAGGATTCATATTTTTAGATTTTCTGGATTGCTGTGAGAATGAACTGCTCATCGGTCTTTTCTTCTAATTTCTAGTCTCAGCCTCTACTTTTTTCTTCTCTTTAAGTAGTTCTTCAGCCTTACAAGGTCAACCAACCAGCACTACCATTTCTTTTAATTCAAGAATCCCAACAAATACTTTGATGTCTTCATTGAGTCCGTCTTCAAATCGTCTGCACATTTTAGCTTCTGTAGGAATATATTCTCTAGCATACTTACTCAACTTGATGAACTCCCTTTCGTATTCAGTAACTGTCATGTTCCCCTGCTTTAATTCAAGAAACTCTTTACGCTTCTGATCAATAAATCTTTCACTGATGTATTTCTTCCGAAATTCTTCTTGAAAGAACTCCCAAGTTATTTTCTCTTTCGGTACTACTGAAGTCAATGTCTTCCACCAATGATAAGTTGAATCCCTCAACAACGATATAGCACATTTTAAGCATTCCTCAGGTGTACAAGACAATTCATCAAATACTCGAATAGAATTCTCAAGCCAAAACTCTGCTTTCTCGGCATCATCATCAATATTTGCCCTAAATTTTTCGGCCCCTTGCTTACGGATTCTGTCAACTGGAGTTTTGTGAAATTTCATCAGATCTACACCTTGAGGCATCGAGGGTACAGGTTGAGGAAACGGGGGAGGTGGGGGAGGTTGTGCATTCGGGTTCGTACGAACGAACTCAGCATACCGGGCACTCATCATCTGGAGAAAGGCTTCCCGAGCCCCTTCTCCTCCTCCTTGACCAACAGTAGGAGGTGGATTTTCAGTTGGCACCGCCCCTTCAGCTGGAGCTAGTGCATTACTCTCTACATCATCAGCCGCAACTGGATCGGGATCCATTTACTATAAAAAAATCATTTAAAAGCTCAGAAGTCGTCACACTATCACAATATATATATGGCATGTATAGCAAAACCCGTACATACAACACATTAGTTTGAGAACCGACTAAACCTGCTCTGATACCACCAAATGTAATGCCCTCACGCCTGATACCGTCGCCAGAGTTTAGCTTGAGGTGTTACTAAACTTAATTCATTAATTTAACAGCTCAAACAATTTATTTTTAAAATTTCTAGACAAGCTGGCCAACTGCATCACAGTCGCTTAAAAAATCATATCTCGAGTTCTGAAACTCAAAATTAATATCCGTAAATTTTAACTAGAACTAGACTTATATATCTATTTACTAATTTCTTTCTAGAATTTTTGGTCAAGCCAATTAGTGCAGTTTATTAGTTAAATTCTCCCCTATTTCAGGGTTCGACTACTCTAACCCCTGTGTATTACGAATCATATATCTCCCTGTACAGAGTTTCAATGACTATGCCGTTTGTTTCTTATAAAACTAGACTCAATAAGAATTTCTTAAATGTAAGATAAAACTCATAATTATTTTTGTACAATTTATAGTGAATTTTTAAAGTTAGAACAGGGGATACAGAGATCACTCTGACCCTGTTCCACCAAAACTTAAATATCTTACAAAATATAACACATATACCTGTTTTGTTCCATCCATATGAAAATAGACTCATCTAGATTCAATTTCATAACTTACTTATCATTTAATTTCATTTTTACTATTTTTAGTGATTTTTTAAATTTACATCATTGCTGCTATCAGATTCTGTTTTATGGCAAATTTACTTTACTATCTATTTTCATAGACTAAATAGCATTTTAAACATACATAACATCAAATATGACTTAGATTGGTCATTCCAATGGCTAATCATTTACAAACCCTTTTCTTTCCAAACCATAGCCATATCATAAGATCATTTACACAAAGTGAGTATTTTGCCATACATGCCACATTCAAAACACACAAGCCATTTTACCAATTTAGGCCTTCGGATAGTGTGGACGAATCTTCGACCTATCCCGATTCTCAAGCTGGCTTGTCAACACCTGCAATGAATGAAAATATGGGGGTAAGCATAGATGCTTAGTAAGTTCACATGCAAATAGCAAGTAACATAATCATGAAATTCCACATAAAGCATCATTTGCATAAACAACACCAAGACATTCATGTTTCATTTGCATTTAATATCTTTCTACGATTTCATCATACCAAGTTCTCAACCTGAGGATTTAAGCACATACCTGTCAAATTTTCTCATTCATCACACTTACCAATATGTCACCTTCGTTTTAGGCATTCTTCCCATTCACTTAAGATTCACCCGTTGAACACACCAGAATATAATTCGAATACGCGGATTCCATGAATGTAAGTGCCATACCCTCAGCTAGACAAACTCAATGGCCTGTGGAACTTATGTAGCCAAGCTACCATGTAACCCGCCCATAAGTGAACTGGGACTCAACTCAACGAGCTCGGGCGTTCGCATCCATAAGTGAACTCAGACTCAACTCAACGAGTTCGGATGCCTATGGACTCAACTCAACGAGTTCGGAACTCAAGTATCCTAGTGACGTGTCACTTGTATTCTAATCTATTCCTAAGGTTCAAACGGGCTTTTTCCTCGATCTCACATCTTTGCCGTCTTCCGCGGAATATCAAAACCGATACTCGGTGATAGTTCATATTCATCAAGTAATTACATAATTACATATTATTCAACAATAACCACAAAACATAACAATTCATGATAATAATAAGCATCATATCATATAGGCAACATTAAATTTCTCAAAATGACAATTATGTTACTTCATTTACACATGAACTTACCTCGATACAAAATATTAACAATCGAGCCTATTCTTCGTAAACTTTGTTTTCCCTCGATCGCGACTTGAATCTCGTTTCTATTGATCTATAATGCCAAATTAATCTTATTTAGTACATTCATTCATCAAAACAGCATTTAATACGAACTTTGGCAAAATTACATTTTTGCCCTAAACTTTTTCATAATTACACTTTTGCCCCTAGGCTCGGGAATTAAACTTCATCCCTTATTCTTATGTTTTATGACATGCTGATCATTTTCCCTTCTATGGCAACATCAAATTCACACTCTAACATGTACTTATAACTATTAGGTATTTTTACCGATTAAGCCCTTTTACTCGTTTTCGCTTAAAACCGAGTAGCACAAGTTGTCTAACATAATTTAAAACCTCATATTCTATCATAAAATACCAAAATACACAAATTTCACCTATGGGTATTTTTCCAAATATGAACCCTAGGTTGAATTATTGCTAGCATAAGTTAATTCGAGCTATCGGGATTTTAAAAACATAAAAATCATTAAAAACGAGGCATGAAATCACTTACTATGAAGCTTGAAAGTTGAAGAAACCCTAGCTATGGGGAGAGGTAAAATTCGGCAGCAACAATATGGAGAAGATGATCATTTTGTGTTATTTTTCCCATTTTATTTCATTTAATATACAAATGACCAAAATACCCTTACTACTAAACTTTCCAAAAATTCCATCCATGTCCAATTTTTGTCCATAGACTTATAAATTGGTCAAATTTCTATTTAAGACCTCCTCGTTAATGTTCCAAAGCAATTTCATACTAAAAACTCCTAGAATGCAAATTTTGCAAATTATTCGATTTAGTCCCTAATTTCAATTTAAGCACTTTAGGCATAGGATTTCATCACGAAAATTTCACACAATCATGCAATCATATCATAAACATCAAAATAATTATAAAATAATTATTTCTATCTCGAATTTGTGGTCACGAAATCACTATTCTGATTAGGCCCTAATTCGGGATATTACAAACCAAATACATGTTTAATCAAGTAAATTTAACATAGAAGGCCTAAAATATGCTTCGTATATTATAATACAACAGAATATAATCAGGGGCAAAATCATTATTTTGAAAAACATAGGCTAAATACTTATAATTCACAATATCAAATTAAAAAGTGCCTTGTGTAACGCCCTTTACCCGTACCTGTGATTGGGACAAGGTACAGGGCATTACTGTGCACAAACATTACACTTTCGGAAAATTTTGGGCTATAAAAATTGTCCAAAATTAAAACAAATCAATTATATTCATAATGTCCCTATTATGTACCTTCGAGGCCCAAAACATACATTGAGAATGGTCTAGGACTAAACTGAGAACTTAAGAAAATTTTTGGAAAATTTCCTAGGTTAAGCCTCACACGCCCGTGTGGAGGCAATGCACATGCCTGTGTGCTTTGGGACACGCTGGTGTCCTTTACCCGTGTGTAATTAATTGAATTTATTTCTCAATTCGAACCTACAAGGGTTTTCACACGGCCGAGCACACGCCCGTGTCCCTGGCCCGTGTACTTGATCACGTGATTTGTAACAAGTAATAAATATTTATAATGAAGATCAAACCTAGACTAACTATTATCACGACGAAAAGGCAAGCGCACCTATCGAACAATAGTATAGTAATGGCAAGAACGGGATATTGTACCCAAGGGAACCAAAAGTGCTAGTAATAACTATCTTTTTATTATTTAGCCTAAGAATAAAAGGTTTTGTTTTAATTAACTAATTATTTAAACTAATTAATTGATTTAATTAAAGCAAAGAGAAAATTTGGAAAAAGACTTGAAGAAAAGAAATTGATAAAAATGACACCCAATGAGGAATCCACCTAGATTTCACTTGTTATCTGACTCTAAACCAGACGATTTATTCACTTGACTTGATCCGTGAGACTCCCTAACCTATGTTATTATCCCTTTCGAGACTAATAACGTCTAACCCTCAGTTGAATTAATCGAAATTTCTTTCTTAATTAAAACCCCTAGGGAAGTAGTAAATCACTCTATAGACTCCCATATTAGGTTTCACCCTAATTCGACAAAATCTCGTAACTCTATTTCTAGGTGTTCGATCAACTCTGCTTAATTATGTCAAATCTACTTTTAGGCAAGGTCTATTCCTCCTTTGCATAAGCACATCAAATCATGAATAAATACCCGGAATATTAACTCAAGCATTAAGAACACATAATTAAGAACAAATCAAGTATTTATCATATAGTTCAGATAATAATAACAAGATCCATCATAGGTTTTATCCCCCTTAGGTATCTAAGGGGTTTAGTTCATAATAAAATAAGAGTACATCTCAAGAGTATGAAAATAACAAAACATAAAGAAAACTCGAAAACCCCTGAAGGAATTCTGAGAGAGATCTTCATTCTTGGAGTAGCTTCGGCTTTTGAGATAGATCGTCTGGCTTTCTTCAAGTAATTCCTGGCGTGTGGTTCTGTATTCCAGAAAAGTTCTGGAAAGAGCGGCCTCCTTCTAGGTCACACTTAGGGTGTTTATATAGGCTTTGGATTGGCTTTCTTCCTCCCTAAGTACCCTTTTCCGTGTAAAATATAACTCTTTGAAAACGGGACACGCCCGTGTGCCACGGTTGTGTGACGTGATTACTAGGTCATGTTCGATCCATTGAACTGCACACGGCCATGTGGGCTCAATGGCCAGGCCGTGTGAATCGTGAAAACCTTGGTCGACACCCCTGAAGGACACGGGCGTGTGAGATGCTCGTGTGGCAAGGCTTAGGCCGTGTCATCTTCTCGATTTGATCCATTTTGTCCATTTTTAGCTTATTTTTGGCTCCTTTCAACTCTTGGTGCTCTCCTGAGTACAAAACATGAAATAACCAGATTAAGAGCACCAAAATCCACATATCTAGTAATAAACATCCATAAATATGCTAAGTATTTGAGGTATAGATATGTATAATTTGGCGTTTATCAATACTTCACACGGCCTAGACACGCCCGTGTTGTCGCCCGTGCCCAAAAACTCGAGCATTCTATTTATGATGTCATCATGCATTTAGGGACACACAGCCAGAACACACACCCGTGTCCTAGGCTGTGTCTTTCACACGGTTGAGACACACGGCCGTGACTCTACCCTTGTGTTTACTACCATGCATTCTGGCCTAAAAATTTTAGGTGCAGGGGACACACGGCCTTACCACATGCCCATGGGGCTGTCCGTGTGGACCTTTTTGGAGGCTACAAATCTAATCCAATGGTCACCCTTTGTAACCACTCATATTCGCCAACCTCAATGATGTTTAACATGGCCTAAATATGTCCGAGTACTACCATAATGGTCTATTGCATGTTAACTTCATCTCATTTGTTATGTACATGCTAATTTATCCTCTTTGTATTTAAGATTTCTGTCTCATTCAAAAACACATTTAGACTTGGCTCATTATCATAATTCATTGTCAATTATGACCTAACCATCCCAAGTGATTTGGCCACATTTCATATGTTTATTTATAATATGCCACATTTAACCATCATGAGAAAATTTAACCACAAACAAGCATGATTAGTAGGTCAAAGCCTACATCAAAATAAGCCATGTCTTATGGCCATATACAAAAAGAATAAGTTAAATATTTTAAGCCTTTACATAAGCCAACCAATGACACATATCACAAAATAATCAGGACATACACATGCCATTGAAACAAAAAAAAGTATCTATATACCAAAGCAAAATAAGTTGATAGTGTTGAAAATACTCCAACTGTCTTCCAATCTTCACGAGTCCACGAGCTTTGAAAAACAGGGAAAGGAAAGGGGGTAAGCGTTAACATGCTTAGTAAGTCCAGATAACGGGAAAGTAAACATACCGATTGTTTATCATGCAATCACACAAGACATTCAGGCCAACATTCATAGTAAAATTTCCTATCACATGTACTCAACCATCAAGTTAGTTTCATGCCAGTACAATGTAACATCCTTCATAGATGAGCTCATCAATTCAAACATGTATATTCCCATTTAACATTTTAATCCCGTCGAATTTCTTGGAATCTCGATGGATATCTCATTTACCATCAAATCATGCAAGTGATCCTTTAAATACACACTCCCGTGAACCTCACTTCTATGGCTGGATTACTAGTCCAAGCTAAATCCCCCACAATGTAACTCACAAGTAATGTCGGGATTACCAGTCCAGGCTAAATCCCCTACAATGACATGCACTCCTATGAGTTCAGGTCTGAATTTACCAGTCAGGCTAAATTCAGATCCTATTCGGATTACCCATCCGGGATAAATCCGTCAAACCACACATATTCTTCGGGATGCTAGATCACTATAGGATCACCCGTTCGAGCTAGATCTTTTATACCATTATTTCGTTTTCGAGTAATCCATCAGACATTTATTTTTATTCAACCGGCACATTTCATCATAACATTAATAATTCATGAGTTATCATACAATAAATATTACTATTGTAATTCATCTATGTACATATATCTTAAATGTATTTTAAAAATAGTTTATGTTCGAGTTACACAAACTTACCTAGTAACTGTTTTGGTTTCGTATTTCAGTTCTTCTGAAACCTTTCGTTTTCCACGATCAATCTTCGGAATCGGTTCCTCGGGGTATATATTAGTAAAAATAAAATATTAATACCTCATGCTATTTATTTTGGACCTAAAATTCACCATCGGGCAAATTGACCATTTTCCCTTAACATTTCAAAATTTTACAACTTAGTCCCTAGGCTCGTAAAATGAAATACATGAAATTCCTTTATTACCCAAGCCTAGCTAAATGTATTATAAACTCATACTAGCCCACATTTCCCTTATTTCACATTTCTACCACATATTTTGTTCCTTTTGCAAAAAGGTCCTTTTAGGGGTTTTTCATGAAAATCACTTAGGAAAAGATGTTTAACACACATCTAACTTTCATATTCCCCCATAAATTATCAAAGAACAAACATGTCACACATGGATCATTTAGCATACATGAACTCTAGCTTAAAATATGGGTAGAAAATTGAGAGAACATGTTACAAGGATCTCAAAAATACAAAGAACATTAAAAACGGGGCTAGGAGTCACTTACTATTGAGCTTGGAAAGTGTAGAAACCTAGCTATGGTGTCCCTTGAAATTTTGGCAGAAAGAGGGAGAAGAATGACTTATTTTTGCCTTCATTTTCCCTTTTTATTGATTTTATTACCAATTGACCAAAATGCCCTTCCTGACTAAACTTCCAAAATTTTCCATGCATGTCCATTTTTGTCCAAAAACTTAGAAATTGGGCAAATTAATCTTTAAGACCTTCTAATTAGTAATATAAAATAATTTCATGCAAATTACTTCTAGAATCCAAGTTTTACAATTTATTCGATTTGGTCCCTAATTTTCAATTGGACACCTTACTCTTAGAATTTCTTCACGAAACTTTAACATATGCTTACTTTCATATTCTAGGCCTCATAATAACCATATAATAAATATTTTGACTTTAGATTTGTGGTCCCGAAACCACTGTTCCAACTACGCCCAATTTGGGGATATTACATTTCTCCCCCTTAGGGACTTTCATCCTCGAAAGTTTTACCAGTAAACATGTTCGGATATTGACTTCTCATGGTTTCTTTGGGTTCCCATGTGGCTTCTTCCACTCTGTGTCTGTGCCATAGAACTTTTCCCAAGGCTATTGTAACACCCTGAATTTGGGCCTAGAAATATTGGGCCTTGAGTGCGGGTCCGTAAGGAGGTTGTATATAGGTATTTAATTGTGCAATGAAATAACACAATTAAATGTCTAATTTGGTGGTTAATGGCCCTGAGAAGTGTTAGAGAAATCTTGGGTTCAAACTTGGGCTTTAGTAAAAAATTTGGTATTAAGTGAAAAAAAAACATGGATGCTTGGATGACGGTTTTTAAATTATTGCGTTAAATAAATGACACAAGGAAGCTTGTAGTCTAGTGGTTGTGGCGTCATTAAGGTTGTATGGGAGCCTGGGTTCAAGCCTTGGCTCTTGCAATTTATTTTGGTTTTTTTAAGGGAACCTGGACTTTGGCCTTTAGACCTTATAATTAATTGGGGATAAAATATGACACAAAAGGCCTTGTGGCTTAGTGGCAAGTAGCGTGTGGAGCATCTGAAGGGAGGCATGGGTTTGAATCCCACGGAAAGCAAGGAGCATTTATTTTGCTAACAGGGGGCGGCAAGAGTTGGTGTTGAATTTAAACTCTGATGTTGGAGGGATCCCATATCGGGAAGCTAACATAAGAGTGGTTGCGAAGTTGGCTTTAAATAGAGGGAACGATGAGGAGAGTAAAGGTACCTTTTCTTGGCTGATCCCTTTCGCTGTATGGCGTGCTCGTTTGGGTTAGGCGTCGGCTAAGAGTGCTCGGAGCGTGGATTAACTCCAGTCTCCTATCAGGTGTGTATTTTCTCGCTACTCTAGCTATAGGATGGCTACTTCGGGCCCCGATAGACCGAAAGGGGTCATGTGGGCCTAATGGGCCTACGGGCCCAATTGGATAAGTTGTTTGATTGTGTAGTAAATATTGGACTAGGCTAGGTGAATCTCATATTTGTGGCTAGATTTGGGCTAAAAGGGCCACACGAGCGTGTGGGCCCATTTGGGCTGAGAATAGGCTTTAGGTCTATTCGTATTGTTATCCCTGTTTAGAATACTTTAGTTTACCAAATTACTGAAATGCCCTCGATTTGTAGAATTACCATTTTACCCCCAATTTACAAAATTACCGTTTTACCCTCAATTTACAAAATTACCATTTTACCTTCAATTTACAAAATTATCGTTTTACCCTCAATTGTGAAATTACCAAAATACCCCTAGTTTGTAAAATTACCAAAATACCCCTAGTTTGTAAAATTACCGAAATACCACTAGTTTGTGAAATTACCGAAATACCCTCAATTTGTAAAATTACCAAAATACCCCTGATTTACAAAATTACAAAAATACCCTTGACTTTCTAAAAATTATAGAAATACCATTGGTTTACAAAATTACTGAAATACCCTTGGTTTGTAGATTTACCAAAACACCCTTGTAGGATGAAATGACTAAAATACCCCTAATAGGTAAAAAGATTATAAAGCCCCTGTAGGGTAAAGTGACTGTAATACCCTTGTATGGTAAAATGACGAATATGCCCTTATGTTCCGTATAACTGATGTGCTTAGGATTTACATATATTGATATTGGATTAGTTAAGTTTGAGTGACAGGTGGTGGTTATCGTAGGTGATTGATTATGGAAACGTTTCAACTTCAACCCATAACAGGTGTGTACTAACCCTCGTAGTAGCTTAGATTAATATCTGCTGAGAAGCCGAAATGCTAAAATACCAGTATTTTGGGAACTTGTAATGTTGCGTATGGGTATAGATGCGATAAATACAATAAGATCGGGGTTTGGATCGATGGAACGGGTAAGAACTCAATTTTGTGCACGATGGTAAGTTGGGCCTCAATGGGTAGGAATTGGGCCAAATGGGCTTTTGGGCCCATTTGGGTAAAATTGATAGAAAATGGAATTTGGAAAAGTTGCATGTTAACACGGTTAGTATTGTTGTAAAATTTGGGTTAAGCAGGCTTAGTAGGCTAAATCAGCATTCGTAGGGCCTATTAGGGGTTTTGGGCCCAAAAGCCCGAATTTGATAAGTGGGTTAAAGATCATTGTTTAAACACTCAGAAATATTGACAATTGTAATGAACATGGAAAACCCTAATTTTTGGTAAAATTACGAAATTACCCTTATAATATGAAAAATGACTGTTTTGCCCTTGTGGGCAAGTGACTGACTTGGACTGTGTGGTTGACAGATTTGATTGTGAATATATATTGGTGATATGACTGACTTGACTGTGATTGTTTGATTCAAATATGGGCATGACATTCTGCATACATGACATATTGCGTGGGATATGGGTTATATTGATGGAGGAAGTGCTAAAAGGGCTCTGCCCAAGTTTACCGAAAAGAGCTTTGCCCCAGTTTATCAGAAAGGGCTTTGCCCCAGTTATTAAAAGAGGCTAGGCCTCCAGTTATATGATAAAGCAGCTATGCTGCCAGTGGAGAGTTTGGTTGGGTGGGTTGAGTTATTCCCTACATGGAGAGCTTGGTTGGTACGGGTGGAGAGTAGCGGATGGTGGGTCGAGTAGTCTCCCCAAATGGGCTTGCATACATTCATTGACATTACATGTGATATTGAAATGGGCTTGCATACATTCATTGACATTACATGTGATATTGAAATGGGCTTGCATACATCCATTGACATTACATGTGATATTGAAATGGCCTAAGGGCCATACCGTTTACAGTAAAGGCTTCGGCCCAGTGATATGATTTATGAAAAGGCTTCAGCCCAGTGATATGATTTATGAAAAGGCTTCGGCCCTATCATATGATTTATGAAAAGGCTTCGGCCGAGTGATATGATTTATGGAAAGGCTTCAGCCCAGTATATGTAAAGACTAAATAGGGCTTTGGCCCAAATTGTACTGATACCGTGTTATTTACTGTTTGTTTGTTATTGGGGTTACACACTCAGTTTTTGTAAACTCACCCCGTTTCTAACTGTGCAGGTAATCCCTAAGCTTAGATGGTTTGGAGCTGCGAGGGACTCGGAGATGGCCACACTACTATTTTGTTTCTTTTAATTGCAATTAGATTTCGTTTTGGGTTTTTAATTTATGTAATAAGGCCGTTGGTGGGTTTTAAGTTTTAATTTGGATTGTGATTTCTTATACTAAACTGCTAGTCTAGGAAAACTCGAGATTTCAAAATGGCATGATTTTTCTAAGGAACCCGAGCTTCCAACAACAAAGTTTTCAAAATGCTTCCGCGATTTTAAATGAGGTAATATACCGAAGGCAAACAAATTGGTAAATGTTTTGATGAGAACTTTAGTTTACTAATAATAAAGGAATTTAGATTCAGTAATGGATTGTCACCGGAAAGATCAAATTTGAAAAATGGTTTGATGTGACGCACCATATTCGGCCATAACATCTAGGTCAGGTTTGGGGTGTTACAGCTATATTCTTGTTCCTTAATTGTTTGACTTCTCGAGCCAAAATTTTGATCGGTTCTTCACCATAGGTCATGTCCGGTCTAATCTCAACTTCTTTCGGTGAAATCACATGTGAGGGGTCCGAGCTATATCTCCGTAACATGGACACATGGAATACATCATGAATCTTTTCTAATTCAGATGGCAGTGCTAAGCGGTAGGCTAAAGGCCCAACTTGTTCAGTAATCTCTATGGCCCAATAAACCGCAGGCTTAATTTTCCTTCCGACCAAATCTCAAAACCTTTTTCTAGGGAGACACTTTCAAGAATACTTTATCTCTGACTTGAAACTCAATCTCTTTCCTTTTTAAATCGACATATGACTTTTTCCTATTCGATGTCGCCTTCAAACAATTGCGGATCACTTTAGCCTTTTCTTTAGCTTCTTTCATTAAATCAATCCTGTAAATCTGGTGTTCCTTGAGTTTCATCCAATACAATGGAGTCCGACACTTTCAGCCATATAACGCCTCATAAGGTGCCATCTTTAAACTTGTCTGGAAACTGTTGTTGTAAACGAACTCCACCAATGGTAAATGTTTTTCCCAACTACCTTGAAATTCAAGGGCACAGCACCGTAACATATCTTCAAGGGTCTGAATTGTCCTCTCAGACTGACCATTGGTCTGTAGGTGGAATGTCGTACTAAAACTCAACTTTGTACCTAAGGCTTCTTATAGTTTCTTCCAAAATCTTGAAGTGAATCTCGGGTCTCTATCTGAAATGATCGACAACTGTACCTCGTGTAATCTCACAATATCAGATATGTATAAGTCAGCCAATCTATCAAGAGAGTAATCTGTCCGTACAAGAATAAAGTGAGCTGACTTCGTTAGCCTATCTACTACAACCCAAACAACATATTTCTTTTTCGGGTTAACGGTAGTCCAGTCACGAAGTCCATGGTGATCTTGTCCCATTTCCATTCAGGAACCATTACAGGCTATAATAAACCTAAAGGCACTTGGTGTTCAGCCTTGAACTGCTGACATATGAATCATTTCGACACAAATTCAGAGATATCTCTTTTCATACCATTCCACCAGTACATGGTCTTTAAATCATTGTACATCTTGGTACTTCCCGGGTGAATTGACAAACGACTATCATGTGCCTTTTTCAAAATCTTCTAAATAAGCTCGTCATCTCTGGGTACATAGACCCTATCTCGAAACATTAGACATCTATTAGAATCAACCCGAAAATCTGATTTAACTCCCGTTACACATTGTGCTCTTTTTTTCACTTCAAGTTACTATCATTGATCTGAGCTGCGCAAACCTCTTGGAGAAATGTCAGTTTGGTTCTTAACTCTTCTAAAACTAAATCATCATCAGATAACGTCAAACACATGTTCATAACCCTCAAAGAAAACAAGGATTTTCTGCTCAACGCGTCGGTGACTACATTTACCTTACCAGGATGGTAATCGTTCATAAGCTCATAATCTTTAATCAACTCTAACCACCTTCGCTATCTCAGATTCAATTCCTTTTGAGTCATCAAGTACTTCAGACTCTTATGATCGGTGAATACACGGCAAGTTTCACCATACAAATGGTGTCTCCAAATTTTTAACTCCAAATTTTTAAGGCAAATACAATAGCAGCTAGCTCCAAGTCATGAGTCATGTAATTTTTCTCGTGCGGTTTCAGTTGCCTTGAGGCATAAGCTATCACTTTACCCTCTTGCATTAGTACACAACCTAGTCCATTTAAGGACGCATCACTGTAAATCACAAATTCTTTTCCCGATTTGGGTTGTACCAAAACTGGAGCTTCCGTCAGTAATGTCTTCAATTTATCGAAACTTTGCTGACATTTTTCTGACCATTCAAACTTAACATCTTTTTGTAGTAACATCGTCAAGGGAGTTGCAATCATTGAAAATCCTTTCAAAAAGCGTCGGTAATAATCAGCTAAGCCCAAAAAGCTTCTAACCTCTGTTACGTTCTTTGGCGGCTTCCACTCTACAATAGCAGAAATTTTATTCGGATCAACTCGGATGCCATCACCTAACACAATATGACAGAGAAATTCAACTTGTTGAAGCTAAAACTCACTCTTGCTAAACTTAGCATAGAGTTACCTATCCCATAAAGTTTGTAAAATAGTCCTCAAATGTTTAGCATGTTCGGACTCATTCCAGGAATAGATCAAAATATCATCTATGAATACTACTACAAACTTGTCCAAGTATGACCGTAATACACGATTCATTAAATCCATAAACGCAGTTGGGGCGTTTGCTAGACCAAAAGGTATGACGAGGAACTTGTAGTGGCCATAACTTGTCCTGAAGGCAATCTTAGGCACATCTACCTCCTTAACTCGTAACTAGTAGTAGCCGGATCTCAAATCTATTTTTGAAAATATGGTGGCTCCCCTCAACTGATCAAACAAGTCAGCAATCCTTGGCAAGGGATACTTATTCTTAATAGTAACCTTATTGAGTTGCCGCTAGTCTATGCACAACCTCATCGATCCATCTTTCTTTCTCACGAATAAAATGGGAGCACCCCAAGGTAAAGAGCTTTGTCTTGTAAAACCTTTGTCAGTCAATTCTTACAAGTATGATTTTAACTCCTTCAACTCAATCGGGGCCATTCTGTACAGAGCAATAGAAATAGGCATCGTTCTCGGTACTAGCTCAATACCGAATTCCACCTCTCTAACAGGAGGTAACCCTGGTAACTCTTCTAGAAACACATCTGGATATTCACAGACTATCGGTACTGACTCAATCTTCAATTCAAATTCTTTAGTATTCAATATGAACGCAAGGTAAGTTTCACATCCTTTCCTCATATACCTTTGAGCCATCATTGAAGTAATCACAGCTAGCAGTGTATTCAACTCATTCGAATCCACCCGGTGAATGTCACCCTCTAAAAATTTTAATTCCATGTAGTTACTACCACAGTTTACTATCACATCATGGACAGTTAACCAATCCACACCAAGTATTACATCAAATTCGTCAAATGGCAAAAGCATAAGATTTACCGAAAAATAATGTCTTTGAATCGTTAAAGGACAATTCTTACAAACTTTATCTACTAATACTGACTTGCCTAGAGGGTTCGACACCTTAATTACAAATTTTGTTGATTCCCCAAACATGTTCATGCTAGACACCAATTTCATGCATATGTAGGAATGGGTCGATCCCGGATCAAATAAGGCAATAACATGAGTATTATGAAGAGAAAATGTACCCTCGGAAGTTAAAGCTTCCTCTCTAGCGTGTATCACATAAGTCCTTGTCGGGGCTCGAGCCTCTAATTTTATAGTCTTATCCTTGGCAATAGTTCGACTACCACTTGCACTTCCAAGATATCGTGGTGTTCTACCTCGAGGATTAGGAACATTAGACTTTAGGGCTAAATCCACCTCTCTATCGGCTCGTTCCGGCCAATATTTTATGAAGTGTTCAAAGGAACCACATCTAAAACATGCCCCACTCTTCATTCGGCATTCCCCAAAATGAAATTGTTGCAGCTCTTACATCTCGACTTTTGATCATCTGTACTCCCCACACTAGTTACCTTAGAGGAGGAAGACTTTGGGTTGTGTCGTTTAGAGCATCTTGTTTTGCCCGAATATCCCACCGATGCCGTGGAGCGTTCTTGTTGACTCTTCAATTTCTTCGTGGGAAAGGAGTGCGTTCTTCCACTAGATCTCTTACTTGAAGCTCTAGCTTCTCTCTTTGCTCACTTTCTTTCATTATTCAGTTCCTCAGCCTTCTTGGCTCGATCACCTAACGTAGCCAACTCCCTTATTCCAAGAATCCCGATTAATAGTTTGATTTCTTCATTCAAACCCTCTTCCAAGTGCTTACACATTTCCACCTCTGATTGGACCCACTCACTTGCATACTGACTTAGTCTTACGAACTCTCTTTCATATTCTGACACGATTCTATTTCCTTGTTTGAGTTCCGAGAACTCCTTCCACTTTTGGTCCAAGAACCTTTGGCTGATATACTTCTTTCTAAATTCCTCTTGGAAGAATTCCCGTGTGATACTCTCTCTCGGTGCTACAGAGGATACGATTTTCCACCAATGGTATGTAGTGTCTTTCAATAGCGACACTGCACATTTCAAACTTTCCTTAGGAGTACATAATAGTTCGTCGAGAACTCTCTTGGTATTCTCAAGCCAAAATTTGGCACGTTCCGGGTCGTCATCAATTGTGGCCCTAAACTCTTTGGCTCTATATTTCCTAAGTTTTTCCACAGGGGCCTTACCAATTCTCACGGGTACTACACCTTGTGGCACTTCTCCTTCGGTCGAGCAAGGGGTGGAGGAGGTCGTGGTATATTGGGGTGATTTCTCAAATAATCCCTAAACCATTCATCCATCATCTTAAAGATAGCTCTTGCCTCTTCTCCGCCTTCAGACATAGGCCTTCTACTACTACTAGCAGTAGCTCATTGAACTGAAGCTAGCGCATGGCTCTCGGCTCCCTCAGACTCATCTTGAGCTTGATTGGAATACATTTACTATATTCAAATACAATTAAGAAATGTTAGGAGCTGTCACACTTTCATAACTTGTATAATGGCATGTATAGATATACTCGACATATACTACGTTAGTCCTAAAAATGACTAAACTGTAGCTCTGATACCACTAAATGTAATACCTCTTACCCGTACCCAAGACAGTGACAAGGTACAGGGCATTACTGTGCACGAACATGACACTTCCGGAAAATTTTGGGCTATAAAAATTTCGTCCAAAATTAAAACCAAACAATTATATTCATAATGTCCCTATTATAGACCTACGAGGCCCAAAACATACATTGAGAATAGTCTAAGACTAAACTGAGAACTTAAGAAAGTTTTTGGAAAATTTCCTAGGTTAAGCCTCACACGCCTGTGTAGAGGCAATGCACACGCCCGTGTGCTTTGGGACACGCCCGTGTCCTTTACCCATTTGTAATTAATTGAATTTATTTCTCAATCCAAACCTGCAGGGGTTTTCACACGGCCGAGCACATGCCCGTGTCCCTGGCCCGTGTACTTCACACAACCTAGACACGCCCGTGTTGTCGCTCATGCCCAAAAACTTGAGCATTTTGTTTATGACATTATCATGCATTTAGGGACACATGGCTAGAACACAAGCTCGTGTGCTAGGCCGTGTCTTTCACATGGTTGAGACACGCGGCCGTGTCTCTACCCGTATGCATTCTAGCCTAAAAATTTTAGATACATGGGACACACGACCTTACCACACGCCCATGAGGCTGTCCGTGTGTCACACACGGCCTAGACACATGCCCGTGTGCCTATCTATGTAGACCTTTTTGGAGGCTAAAATCTAAGCCAATGGTCACCCTTTATAACCGCTCATATTCGTGAACCTCAATGACATTTAACAGGGCCTAAATATGTCCGAGTACTACCACAATGGTCTATTGCATGTAAACCTCATCTTATCAGTTATGTACATGCTAATTTGTCCTTTTTATATTTAAGATTTTCGTCTCATTCAAAAACACACATAGACTTGGCTCATTATCATAATTCATTGTCAATTATGACCTAACCATCCCAAGTGATTTGGCCACATTTCATATGTTTATTTATAATATGCCACATTTAACCATCACAAGAACATTTAACCAAAAACAAGCACGATTAGTAGGTCATAGCCTACATCAAAATAAGCCATGTCTTATGGCCATATATAAAAAGAATAAGTTAAATGTTTTAAGCTTTACATAAGCCAACCAATGACACATATCACAAAATAACCAGGACCTACACATGCCATTGAAACAAAATAAAGTATCAATATACCAAAGCAAAACAAGTTGATAGTGTTGACAATACTCCAACTGTCGTCCAATCTTCACGAGTCCACGAGCTCTGAAAAATAGGGAAAGGAAATGTGGTAAGCATTAAAATGCTTAGTAAGTCCGGATAACGGGAAAGTAAACTTACCGGTTATTTATCATGCAATCACAGAAAACATCCAGGCCAATATTCATAGTAAAATTTCCTATCACATGTACTCAACCATCAAGTTAGCTTCATGCCAGTACAATGTAACATCCTTCATAGATGAGCTCATCAATTCAAACATGTCTATTACCATTTAACATTTTAATCTTGTTGAATTTCTTGGAATTTCGATAGATATCTCATTTACCATCAAATCATGCAAGTGATCCTTTAAATACACACTCCCTTGAACCTCACTTTTATGGTAGGATTACCAGTCTAGGCTAAATCCCCCACAACGTGACTCACAGAGTAATGTCGAGATTACCAGCCCAGGCTAAATCCTCTACAATGACATACACTCCTACGAGTTCAGGTCTGAATTACCAGTCCAGGCTAAATTCAGATCCTATTCAGCTTACCCGTCCGGCCTAAATCTGTCAAAGCACATATATTCTTCGAGATGCTAGATCACTATAAGATCACCCTTCTGGGCTAGATCCTTTATACTGTTATTTCGTTTTCGTGTAATCCATCAGACATTCCTTTTTATTCAACCGGGACATTTCATCATAACATTAATAATTCATGAGTTATCATACAATAAATACTACTATTGCAATTCATCTATGTACATACATCTTAAATGTATTTTTAAAATAGTTCACATTCGAGTTACACGAATTTACCTAGTAACTGTTTAGGTTTCGTATTTCAGTTATTCCAAAACCTTTTGTTTTCCACGATCGATCTCCAGAATCGGTTTCTCGGGGTCTATATCAGTAAAAATAAATTATTAATACCTCATGCTATTTATTTCAAACCTAAAATTCACCCCCGGGAAAATTGACCATTTTGCCCCTAACATTTCAAAATTTTACAACTTAGTCCCTAGGCTCGTAAAATGAAATACATGAAATTCATTGGTTACCCAAGCCTAGCCAAATGTATTATAAACTCATACTAGCCCACATTTTCCCTTATTTTACATTTCTACCACATATTTTTTTCTTTTTGCAAAAAGGTCCTTTTAGGTGTTTTTCATGAAAGTCACTTAGGAAATGATGTTTAACACACATCTAACTTTCATATTCCCCCATAAATCATCAAAGAAAAAACATGTCTCACATGGTTCATTTTGCATACATGAACCCTACACATGGGTCATTTTGCATACATGAACCCTAGCTTAAAATATGGGTAGAAATGGAGAGAACATGTTACAAGGATCTCAAAAATACAAAGAACATTAAAAACGGGGCTAGGAGTCACTTACTATTGAGCTTGAAAAGTGAAGAAACCCTAGCTATGGTGTCCCTTGAAATTTCGGCAGCAAGAGGGAGAAGAATGGCTGATTTGTGCCATCATTTTCCCTTTTTATTTTTTTATTACTAAATAACCAAAATGCCCTTCCTGACTAAACTTCCAAAAGTTTCCATGCATGCCGATTTTTGTCCAAAAACTTAGAAATTGGAAAAATTCTCTTTAAGGCCTTCTAATTAATAATCTAAAACAATTTCATACAATTTTTTTTCTAGAATCCAAGTTTTGCAATTTATTCGATTTGGTCCCTAATTTCTAATTGGACACCTTACACTAAGAATTTCTTCACGAAACTTTAACATATGCTTACTTTCATATTCTAGGTCTCATAATAATCATAAAATAAATATTTTGACTTTGAATTTTTGGTCCTGAAACCACTGTTCCGACTAGGCCCAACTTGGGGATGTTACACCTTGGGTATTTTATTTTAAATCATATTTGAAAATTTTAGATCAAAATGATAATTAAAACCCAATTTATTTCTAAACGAAGTTTAAGGACTAAAATATAAATTTTATGAAATATCGAAACCCTTTTTTAAGAGATTAAAGGTAACATTGTGAATTTCATAGTTTAAAACCTTATCTTGTAAATTTTCAAAATGTTTCGTGGTGTTTAAGTCCTCCAATTTAATTGCATTAAAATCAGGAAATATTTGTAAATATAACAAAACATGCCAGTTCACTCAATAGCCACGTCGAGATGACATGAAAAATCTCATCACGAAGTTGCATGAAAGGGTTTGTTAGTCCTGTTGATGCGATAATGATGGCCCGAAAATGGGTCCTCGTCGCAACGTCATTAAGGCTCGTCATGACTTCCAAGTGTAATATTTTGCAGAAAAATTACAACATAAGCATATGACACTTTGACACTTAAGTACACATACCCTTATATGATTTCATGCAAAAATACCTATTCTAACATGTCATAAGACATACATAGATCATATAAATTATGCTCAATCACCCAATATCAAACACTAACATGCTTTGGAATCCAAATTAATTACCTATATTGACATGATTTTCTAAAGTTCAAAATCCATTACTCAATATACCAAATTTGCATATAAGGAAATTTAAGTGCATTGCAGGTCCATACCTTGCCATTTGCTCACTTTTCATCTATTAAAGCATCTAACAAGTGAGTTAAACATTTCAAACCACAATTCATTAAGGCACATGCATGCTAACCAACACACAACCTAGTCAATCATCTGGCATATTTCATGCATCAATTAAACCAAATAAAACATCCACAAACTAATTATAAAAGTCCATAAACAATCCATGGAAAGTCCATTTACAAACCAAAACAAAACTAAAGTCTAGTCCCTAAAAATAACCTCATATTGTCATCCCTTATTTCCTATTAAAACCAGCTCACATGCACAAAGGAGTTCCTTTTCCTTGGGATCACAAGCTTGCTCACTTCACCACTCCACTCAATCTATTTCTATGCAAAAGTAAACACAAAGGAGTGTGAGTTTAAACAAGCTCAGTGAGTGCTTAAAAAGCAAGCACGCTAAAGGAATTTATCACTTAGTATCTTCAAATAACATACCATGTTGATACATTGACAACTTGTGAATATGAAAATTTATACAAATACATCTCATTGGATACTCAGATCTTCATGACACCATGACTCAAAAGAGCCTAACATGTCCCAAGTGTAGCATTTTGCTAACACTCTCCAACACACCAACATGTCCCACTGAATAGAGCAATGCTCTACATTCACTTAACCCTCCAAACATTTCCTAATAACAAAGCATATAAATGAGTAATCAAACCTATGGCATGCCAACTATATCCAATGTTTTCAAAAGTTCACAAGGCTAATATATCCATTTCACACATTCATTTTGTAGAATGCACACTTACACATATCATATTTATCATGATTAAACACTTATCACATGTTAACATAATCCACTTCAAGTGCAACCGCTTTGCTCATTGAGCCAAATACACTTTCATATCAGATGTGAGTGCATAAAATCAACTATTTCAAGGCATGTTTAAACATTTATTCAACACATATGATTATCTCACACACTTAAGCATATCACAATTCATGTAGGCATTATTTGCAACATATCAAGCTCAAGTAAGAACACTTACTCTTGGAATTTAGGTTAGGTGTTTAGACCACCTAAGCCCCACTTTAATGTACTGATTGTATAATAATCATAGCACACTAGACCATTCAGCTTGATCAACTTTGTTTCAAGCCAAATCTCAAATAAACTTTTGTTTGCCTTTTTCCTTGCTTGTAGAGGCTTCTAAACGAGTTGGTACTGAACATATACATCAAACAATACAAAGGTATTACAAATAACAACAAACACAACTAAATCACTCCAAAATAACAAATCAAAGCCTTTCATTCTCAATACCAAAAAGTTTGTTAGTTTTGCCGAAATAGGTATTTAAACACTCAAATCTCATTTCTAACCTTTTATTTTGACTTCATGCATCCTAAATATCATTTAATTACAGATCTAAACCATAAAATTTATCAAATTGAATAGACCTATTTTTTCAAAAAAATCAAGCTTATATGATCCTTAGGATGGGGAAAACGTTTGATTTGTTTAAATTACTTAAGGATTTGTTTAATCAAGATAAAATACCTTTTAATTATATCAAAATGAGTTAGAAATCACTTTAAAATAGAAGCTTAGCTTAGTGATACGAGATCTACCATTTTCAAGCTAAAAATTGGTTTAAAATCAATGGATCTATTGAAAACTTAATTTAATCAATTAAAACTCAAAATGAAATAACAACTTAGTTTAATCTTAAAAAGTCAGAATCTCGCCTCAATTTTACGAAAATGACGAGTTTAAGATCAAATTTGAACTAGGATGTGTGATTAACAATAGAGGAATTGAGGATGAAAACTTGATTATTCTTTGAAATTGGTAAAGGAATTTGTGTTTAGAAAGCTTAGAATAAAAAAGGATAAATTAATTTAGATAGAAAAGCTCTAATTTGGTGTTTAGGAATATTTTGAATAAAGGGAGAAATGAAAGGGAAAAGGACGGTAAGGTTGTTAAATAGGCAACCGATTTTTAAAAATTAGGTCATTACCTATTTAACGACCTCTAGTTTCTTCTCTTTTTCAAATAGGTCCTTATTTTCCAATTAAAACTTATTTTCTACAATATTTTCAAATTCGACCTTGTTTGAAAATTTTGTTTTAACCAAATTAATTATTGGATATCTAATTTTTAATTTTCAAACCTTTATTTTAATTTTATTTATTTTAATATTTTATTTTATTATTCCTATATATTTTAATTATTTAACCTAACTACGATTTTTGATTCACTAACTCTAGATTTTCTAACCCTGTTTTTGGGATGTTATAGAACTAGTTGAAAAAGTAGAAAATTTGGGGAACTAGTAAGGTTCTAAGGCCTTCGGTGTACATTAGATTTAGAAAACAAAGTCAAAAGGTTTTTAAAACCATTTTAGGGGTTCTGCATGTTTCTTGAAAATTAGGGGTTTAAGTTAAAAATGTTGAGTTTAACCTATGATTTTGGTTATAATGCTTAATTGTTAGGAGAAAAGCTCTAGCATATGGGAAAAGCTATGCTGATAAAGTAAAGAAGTACCAGGTGAGTTTTTGAACTCTATTTTTTGAAATATTGTGATGATGGCATAAGTTCTATGATGATACATAATTCTAATTGTTTGAGAATGTTGGTTGCATATGGTTGAAAATGTTATGAGTATCTGCCATATGTCGTTGTTTATGAATTTGCATGAAATGTCTAATTATTATTGTGAAATACTGAAGGGAACCATCAGCGGGCTAGATGAAGTTAGGATTTTGGAAAGAGTGATCCTGTTAGATACAACCATAGGGTTTTGTTGTATGCAAACCATGATGCGCAAAGCTCCAGGCCTTGTGGAGGGAACATTGCAGTGTTCAAGCATTAAGGTTTGGACGGTGAATGGAGGAATGGGAGGAGGAATAGGGAAGAAACAAAAATTTGGAATCCCATGTAACACCCCTCACCCGTATTCAATGCCAGAATAAAGTTATGGAGCATTACCGGACTTACAAAATAATAAAACATCCATTTAGCATAAATTTTCTCAATTCAAGAATTCATCATTCAATCTCAATCAATTTTTCCCTTATACGAGCCTACGAGGCCCTAAACATGCTTTGGGAGTGATTCGGGACTAAACTGGTAACTCTAAAAACTTTTACAAAACTTTGAAAATTTTTCTTAAAACAGGGGACACATGCCCGTGTGGCCAGGCCATGTGTCTCACACGGCCACCAAACACGCCTCTATCACAGGCAGTGTGGACATTTGAAATGAAAGCACATGGCCGTGTCCCAGCCCGTGTTTGACCCCGTGTAACTCATTGACTTCTGTCACATGGCCAACACACACGCCCGTGTGCCCTAAAAATGACCATACACGCCCATATGCCAAGCCGTGTACTAGGTCGTGTCAAACCTGTAGGGTATACTGACTTATACCACACGGCCAAGCCACACGCCCGTGTGTGAGACTGTAACACCCTTTACCCGTATCCAACGACAGAACAGGGTACGAGGCATTACCGGACTTAAACATAAGCAAACACACATTTTTGAGCAACAAATTTGGCACCCAATTAAAACTTTTTAACAATCAATCATATCGTCCCTAATATGAGCCTACGAGGCTCAAAATATGCTTTAGGAGTGGTTCAGGACTAAACCGATAACTCAAGGAAATTTTACAAAACTTAGAAAATTTTTGCTAAAACAGGAGTCACACGCCTGTGTGGCTTGGGACATGCCTGTGTGGGTAGGCCGTGTGGTCACACACGCTCGTGTCCCTAACCCGTGTAACTCTCTGTTTGTCACCCAAGAACAAATTGAAGCCACATGGCCAAGACATACGCCTGTGTCCCGAGACGTGTCTTTCACATGGTTGAGACACACAGTTGTGTCTCATACCCATGTGCTCAATACTGAGCATTCTATTTTGCAACAATTTAGGTGCAGGGACACATGGTCAGATCACACCCCCATGGGGCTGACTATATGTCACACACGCCCGTGTGTCTACCTCTGTGGACAAAAACAAGGCTATTTACCAAGTCATTTTGCCACCCTCACTTGCACATATCTAGACAACATCACGTGGCACAAATTCAAGCATGTAAGATCAACGAAACCATTCAAAATTATGAACATAACATACCAATACCATATCAACATTTATCATGCACACAACATTTATCATGCCATCAATAATTCATGTCAATTTCACCTTCATTAGGCTTCGTTTAACTACTTTCTAGTTACCAAATTATACTCAAATTCTTCATCTCATCAATAGGCCACATTACCAAACATTTCACATTCATGCCATAAATCACATTTACAAACAATTCACATTCACCATGCATACCACGCTCATATCACCAAAGGCATTGACATATATATGAATATACTTAGGCTTACAACCATGTTGCCAATATAAGCCAACTTACATGGCCAAATAGCAAAACAAGCCTTTGACGATTACAAGCCATTACATTGGCTAAAATCATAATGACACATATGACCAAAAGACCAAGTCCCTATACATGCCATAAACTTAAAATACTTGAATTCAACAATACCCAAAATCGATAACTTGATAATGTTATAAGATCTCTGATGTTCTCCAACTCGAGCTAGTTTAATAACCCTATAAGATAAGGGAAAGGAAAGAGGGTAAGCTATATAGCTTAGTCCGCATGAAAATAATAAGCAACTCTTATTAGGCATTTATCAAGTTCAACAATTTAAACACAAAATAATACGAATTGCTATAAATCTCATAGTTATAATTTTATTCAATCACGATATTTACTCTATTAACTTATAAGCATAATTTAACATATCTTGGCATTAGCCTAACAACCATAATCTCTCTTTCGTAACATATTACAGCACTTAACATGTCATTTTGAACCTCATAGTAAACATGCACATTAAATATGAGTATTCACATTTCAAGCATATATTTTAACATTTTTCAATTGTTCCAAGTTCATATCTTATCATACTTCCATAATCATTTTAATAGACAATTATACCAATCTTTCCTTTTTCTCATATCCGATAGATCGCAACTTAGGTGAATAAAACACGCTATATCATAACTCAATTTGGCCCGAAAGCCAATCACATGGTCTTCAACTGAATTTATCATGAATTTCATACATCATAAGCATAAGCCAATAATCACAAGGTTTTCGCAAAATCATGAACTCATAATTTCATGAAGTCAATGCTTATAAACTTTACGTACATACCTGTACCAATTCGTAATACTTACATGTTGTTTCTCTTCTTTGGCATACCTGTTAAATTACCTGTTGAACCACTTGGAATACTAAAGGATACTCGGGAGTCTCGTACACTCGGTACCATACCAATGCCATATCCCAGCTATGGTCTTACACGAAATCCCATATCGATGCCATATCCTAGATATGGTCTTACATGAAGTCTCATATAGATGCCCTATCCCAGATATGGTCTTACTCATAGTCTTAGTAACCCTAATGTCATGACATTTGTATCCTATCTGTTCCTAAGGTTCAACCGGGATTTCACGCTTGTCGAACTTTGTTGAACACGCTCAATGATCAATCATACTTCATACAATAATAAAGCATTTGAAACATAATTAAAAACAATGCATTATTTGCATACAAACTTACCTCGACATAAAAATGGCAAAAAGGACCTAACCGTCAAATACTCGTTTTCCCCCGTTCTAGGTCCAAACCTTGTTTTTCTTGATCTATAATATTACATTTAACTTATTTAATCATTATACTATTCAAATCAGCCCAAAATCATATTATGGAAAAATAACATTTTTGTCCCTAAAGTTTCACATTTTTACATTTTAGTCCCTAGGATCGTAAAATGATTTTCATCAAATTTCTTCATTACCCAAGCCTCGAAAAATATTTATTGTACTCATAACAGCCCACATTTTTCATTAAATCACACTTTTTCTACTTATTTTATAACTTTTACAAATAGGTCCTTTTAGGCATTTTCATCGAAAATCACTTAGCAAAAGTCATTTATCAAACACAAAACTTGTATAATCTACCATTAAACATCAAAATACACAAATATCCATCATGGGTAAAATTTTATACTTTGATTATGTCTTAAATTAGTGGTAGAAATAGATAGATCATGTTGCAAAGATTTCAAAAACATAAAAATCATTAAAAACGAGGCTAGAACGGACTTACAATCGAGCTTGTAAGCTTGAAAAATCCTAGCCATGGTTTCTCCTTGTAAAATTCGGCATGGACAAAATTTGGCTTTTTAATTCATTTAATTACCAAATTACAAAAATGCCCTTAATGAAAAACTTTAGAAACATACCTAACCATGTCCATTTTTGTCCAACAACTTAACCAATGTTCTAATTACCATTTAAGGACCTCTAATTTAAAATTTCATAGCAATTAGACACCTCTAGCATGTAGAACTCAACTTTTGTACTTTTTACAATTTAGTCCTTTTGACCAAATTGAGTGCCCAAATGTTAAAATTTTTGAATGAAATTTTCATGAAATCATTCCATAAAATTGTAGACCATAAAAATATAATAAAAATAAATTTTTCTACCTCTAATTTGTGGTCCCGAAACCACTATTCTGGCTAGACCCGAAATCGGGTTGTTACAAAGACCGTGTGAAGCAAACTTATTTGTTTTCAAATTTAACACCAAGGGACACACGGCTAAGACATACGCCGGTGTCTCCACCCGTTTGGACAAAAATAGGTTATTTACCAAGCCATTTTGCCACCCATTTTGCACATACCTATTCAAGCTCAAATGGTACCATTTCAAGACACTAATATGCATCAAAATACCATCAACCAATGTTCAAATCATGCCATTTCTTTACCATCAATACCAATCACCAATATGCTACAATTTGCAATCTAATTTCATACCTAAATTCACATATACAATTCAACTAATTATACCTTTATAATCATGCATTATCATTTACCAATTCACAAGCATAAAGCTTCCCAAATATCAATCCTTTACCATTCAAATTACCTAATATCATTAAGCATTATAAATCCAACTTCAAACATACAATATAAGCCAATTACCAAACTCAAAACAGAACCATTTGTACATTTAAAAACATCATTAAATTCATCATCACAAGCAAACTCAAGTGGCCAAAATACATTTTCATCACATACCAAAATGACTCAAGCCTATACATGCCATATACCATATATACACACTTCAGAAGTACCAAAATAGATGTTCGATAGTGTGATGAAGTCCCTGATGATCCCTAGATCCGAGCTAGCTTTCTAGAACTATAAAACATCGAAAATTAAACAAAGTAAGCTATAAAGCTTAGTAAGTTGGTATGTAAATATTAAATAATCTCAACAATCATTAGCATTTCAAAATGGATAACATAATTAACATTTAAAACATCAATCAATGAGCTAACATAAAGTTTAACCATATCGAACTCATAAGTCCTCAACTTCTTCTAACTCGTTACCTGAATAGTTTTCAGTACATACCTGTACTGATACTTATCCATTTATCACTAACTCTCTTACCAAATCACTTCGAGCTTATAAATGTTTACGATACAAATACTTTGATTTTTCGATGCCATAGTTCAACTATGGTTTTACACATACATTGCCAAGGCCTTGTCGTGGTCTTACATTCACATGCCATAACCCTGTTATGGTCTTATTATCCAATTTGCCAGAGCCTAACTAGGGTCTTATTCAACAACTCGTCCACTTAAACCGTACATTTAAATTAAGTTCTACACATTTAACCATAGGATAAATACAATCTTAATACCATCCATCCATTGAATAAATGCACATTTAAGTTCAAATATACGAATACGGAAATGACGAAACGGATCGACTATTCAATTACTTTTCTTTTTCCTCGATCTAAGTTTGAATTCCTCTTTTCTTGATCTATAAGTAATCAAAATCAACTTATTTATTCTTCTATTTATTCAATTCAATCCAAAACACACACTAGGGTTATTTTACATCTTTGCCCCTAAACTTTCACATTTTTACAATTTAGTCCTTATTTCACAAAATCACAAAATCATGAAATTCAAGACTAACACATGCTAGCCAAATTACCATTATACCCCTAGCAGTCCATTTTTTATTTATTTCAGAATTTTACCACACAATTTACACATTTCTCAATTTAATCCCTATTTTGCATTTTTCTCAAAAATCACTTAACAAAACTTGTTTAACTAAAACCAAATATTTATAATCTATCATTAAACATCAAAACTCATACATATTCATCAATGGAAACTTCCAAAATCTTTAAAAAATTTTGCAAATTAGTCCCTGGGCTAGCTAGTACTAGCTGCAACGATTACAAAAACATAAAAATCATTAAAAATCGAGCAAAAACGGACTTACAATTGACAAAATAAGGTTGGCCGAACCTAGCTGAACAATGGCTTCTTTTTCTTCTTTCAAATTTGGTTGAAGATGAAATATGAACACTATTTTATTATTTGTTTTTATTTAATATTTGTTTATTTTCATTTTACTAAATTAACCTTTGTAAATAAACTTTAAAATCACTTAATGGTTGTCCATAATTGTCCAATCATGCCATTAATGGTCTAATTACAACATAAGGACCTTTACTTTAAGGTTCTATAGCTATTAGAACTTTTAGCTAATAGAACTCCACTTTTAAACTTTACGCGATTTAATTATTTTTACCTACTTGAGTATTCAAATGCTAAAATTTCTTCACGAAATTTTCTCACATACATGCTATCATGCTGTAAACATTAAAATAATAATAAAATAAATATTTTTACTTTGGATTTGTGGTTCCAAAACCACTATTCCGATTTAACTAAAACGGGTTGTAACATTCCATTACAATTCTGCCATCCGGGGTTGTTGGAAGCAAATTGTGATGTATGAAGCTCTAGGCCTTAGGGGGGCACTTCAGTGTTCGAGCATCAAGGTTGAGATGAGATAAGATGATTTTAACGGTTAAATGTAACCTTCCTAGCCTGGCCTAGGCATTATGGTTGAATTTTGAAGGCTACATTGGCCATCAAAAAGGCTTAGATAAACTTTTGTATTTTTCAAAAATGTTTTAAAACCATTTGCTTTTCTACTTAAAACTAGTGAAATTGGATATTTTTCTTTATTTCATGAAAATATGCTAATTTCAGAAAATTGGTTGATTTTAGAATTTCATTTGTAAAGAATAATCATTTTAAAAACTAAGTTGAATTTTGTTAAAAACTTATTTTCAATATTGCAACAAAAAGAAGTGATTTAATCAGAATTTTATTAAAAAAACAAATTTCATGGATAGTCATTTAAATATCAATTCAAGTAGTTTAAAATTTTATGTCATTCAATTTGAAATAAACCCCAAAATAAAGTATCTTGCCACAGTCTGAATAAAATTATTATAGTCCCAAAGCAATTATTAAAGTTAAGTTTAAAGTACTTTAAAAAGTGAAAACATCCGAAAAGCTTCTCCGATAGTCGTGTCCAAGTCCTAACCTTGATGATTATCTAAAATGAAATCAGAAACTAATGAGTGAGTTTGATAAGCTCAATGTGAGTCATAACTCCAGTAAACAGTAATAGAAAGTAATTATAGCATTCAAGTAGTGGATATACAAAATATTAAAAAAACAATATAAAATTCACAATTTATGTCATGCATGAACATGTCAATGCAATGTTTTCAAAAAAGTTCCTACCCAACTTCATTACACACCATAATAAGATTTCCCCAGAACTCATCCAGGCAATAACACACCAGTTTGTGGACAAGCCACCAGTATTGCAGATAAACTGCCAGTACTATGGACAAGCCACCAAAATTGCAAACAAGCTAGCAATATTGTGGACAAGCCATCAAAATTGCAAACAAGCTGCCAGTAATATGTGGTCAAGCCACCATTGTTGCAAACAAGCTACTAATAATGGGTACAAACCACAAGAATTGTAGACAAGCTTCCAATACTTCCTCTTTAAATAATCGTGTCAAGCCCAATGTAGTATGACATGTTTTAATAATAACAGAGTAGTACATTACGCATGATTAAAATATGTGAATAGTGGCAGAAACAATAGACATGAATGTTGGATCGCCAGTACACCCTGTGGCAAAACGAAAAAATTATTCTGGTGATCGTCAACTAAGGATCCATGTATGAGGAATGAATCGGGTTGAAATAGGATTGAAAATATACCTTTAGAGATCTCATTTCTTTCGGGGTGTCAATTCCAAGCCGCAATAGAATCGTCTCAACCTCTACGTAGTGCACCTAGTTAAGCACAAATAGCAAAAACTCTTTGAACCTTTTTAGAGAGAATTCAAAATTGGTTACTAGACCTTTTGAATTTTTCTTACTGCCTCACAATCATCAAAGATCTGTTTCCTTTTATTAATCACCTATAATAAAACGAAACAATTGCCTTTTACTTTTAGAGAAAATCATGGAAGGTATTAAAATTTTATATTCTTTCCAAAAGAATATCAACTTCCATAACTATTAACTTTGGAAAGTAGTTGCGAATCATTTTCACTAGGAGATACTGTCTATCAGGTGATACACTCCGCGATGTGATACAATTCACCAGATGATATAGCTCACCAAGAAATACTATCTGCCAGGCGATACAGTCCGCCAAATATGTATGTAGAAGGGTATACGCCCAATTTATTTGCATGAAGTATATTCACTTTAACCCTAAGGTGTGACCCTTTAGGTTCTTGTAACATTAGTAGTAATGCTAGAACATTTCTAATGCTACAAGCAATAAATGGAATCTAGCAATGCGTCATTGCTACCCAAGTTACAAGAAGTCGTGATTCGACATAACCTTTTTGTGATAAAATTTTCATGTATTTTATATTTTTATCCTTTATATCTATATTGGACACAAGTCATGGTATAATCACACTTGTATAGTCCAATCTCATATTTCTTGATATTCTAAGTAGACTACAATAAACAAATAAGTGTGGTATCTCATATCAACGTATTTAAGTATGGCCATGCATTTTTAGTCTGATTCCATCAAGTGGCCCAAGATATTACTCCCATTATGTAGGAGTGATAAATCCTATCTTGATCAATCATATCCCACTACATGGATGATGGTATATCCAACATCAATCTTTATAGCATAACTTGTTATAGTAGAGGTTTGACTGTATCAAAATATGCAACTCACAATGTTGGGATAATGATGATCTCAAGTCTAAGGATCATATACATAGTTATCACTATGACTAATGTTTGTGAATATTACATAATAATCCAGAAACATACTCAAGGTGGGTTTGGGCTAGTTTAGCAATGTTTTTAAAAAGTGCTTTTAAAAGGTGCTGTGGAAAAGTGCTTTTGAGAAGTATTTTTGAAAAGTTTGGTTTAAGATTTTAGTGTTTAGCATTGCTGTCAAAAAGTGCTTTTGAGAAGTAAAATGTTCATTTTAGACATGTTATTATCAAGTAACAAATATGCATTTAAATAATGTTCAAATTTGTTAATATTATTATATTTTAGTAAGAATATAAAAATTATTATAACTTGTTAATATTTTAATAAATAAAATATAAATTTGAAATATTTTTAAGAAATAAAGATTAATTATTTATAAAATTTATTTAGAATATATAACTATATTTTAAATATTTAAATATAATCATTAAATATTTTTAATTAGATATTAACACATTTGTATTATTTTAAAATATATATATTTTTTATTTTTAGTTAATGATTTTAACACATTTGTAATTAAGTACCAAGAAAAAAAGAAAGGAAAGTACTATGTTATTGGAGGGGTGCAAAAGTAATAAAGCACCAAAAGTGCTTTTGGGAGAGGAAAAGCTAAAAATTTTAGCTTCTCCTTTTCAAAAGTGTTTTTCAAAAGTACTTCTGAAAAGTAAAAAATCTCAATGAAAAGCAGCTTGTTTAGCACAACTTTTCTTTCAAAAATGCTTTTGGGGCCAAAAGTGTTTTTTTAAGCACTACGTAACAAGCCCTTAGTCCAGTATGTTGTTCTCTAACATATACTCATGTATTGATTTTGACATCCCTATGTCAATGACAAAGTAAAAAATCTCAATGAAAAGCAGTTTGTTTAGCACAACTTTTCTTTCAAAAATGCTTTTGGGGCCAAAAGTGTTTTTTTAAGCACTACGAAACAAGCCCTTAGTCCAGTATGTTGTTCTCTAACACATACTCATGTATTGATTTTGACATCCCTATGTCAATGACAATACTTTGTCATCAATCAACTACACATTAGTCTCAATGCATTATTATTATTATTCAAGCTTATAAAATACTTGACTAAGGACCTTTCAAGAATAATCATATTATTCTTAGGACTTTGTTATTAATTAGTTTATTTATACACACTGAAAAAAAGAAATTGAAATAACAATAGCAATGCCTTATATTAACAGGAAGGTAAAATGAGTATGTAATTACAATCATCTCATGATTATTCTTTGGGCATACTCTAACAATGAATTTCATGCGTTCAGTATTTCAGTATCAATAATCATGATTTTATCATGTAATCAATTTTTTTAACAGAAACAGTGGCATGTTTTAAACATGCAATCATATTTATCAGTCTCAGTGAACATGGTTTATCATGCAAATCTTATCAATAATAGAACAGTGGCATACTTTAATATCTCAAAACATAAGAACATTCTCGAATCATATACACACATTTTTTTAGAACACAAATTTCTTAGATCAGAGATACTTACTTGTAGCCAATCCTTTACAAAGGATTTATTTTTCACCAAGATCACTTCTGCAAACGATTAGTCATAAGTATAATCAGAGTTTAAACAAAAATTATTATTGTTATTAAGTATAATTTTAAATTATTTATGAGTGTATCATCCACAATCCTTTGATGGTTAGAACCCACACCTTGAATGAATTTCTCATAATACAAGATTTTCTCCTTCACACTCCTATGCTTCGAATCTAACTAGATATCGCCTCAATTTGATTATAGACACATGTGTTAGTTTGGCCATACAATCCAATGTAGTTGTCTAATTAAATCGATTGAGAATCACTTACTCTATTACTATTTCGAATGGAGATCTAAATATTTTTCTCACACTAAAGCAATTTTGAGTGATCTGGATTGTCATCTTCAACGATAAACAATATATATAATAAATATAAGTTTCAGCCTTATTAAAGAAGAAGAATAAATTGAGTTTAGACTAAACTAATCATCACTTACTCTTTACCGGGCTAGATCGAAAAGATTACAATTCAATGAAAAATTTTAGAAGATGGAGGAAAAACGACTATGGAGAAAAAAAATAAAGAAAAGATGAGTATAATATAATGTATCAAATTGAAAAATATAGAACAAATAATGATAGGGATTTGGTTATAACCAAAGAAAAGAAGAGATGAGGAGAAAGGAAGAAAAATAGGTGGTGGCAGCGGCAGCGTGTCTGGTGGTAGAGGTCCAGTGGTGGAGTAAAGAAAAAGAAAGGAAAAGGTGATGGTGCAATAGTGGTGAAAATGGTGGCAAATAGTGGTGGTGTTGTGGTAAAATGAAATAAAAGTGGTTGCAAAAGGTGGTGGAGAAATGGAAAAACGATAGAAGAGAAGAAAGATAAAGGAAAACCAAAATGAATTTCTTTCCTTAACTACTAGGGACGACTTGTAACAGCCCGATTTAGACCCTAATCGAAACTGTGGTTTCGAGACCACGAATCTGAGTCAGAAAAATATTTAAAAATTATATTCTGTGTTTATTTTGTTTGAATTTATATCTGTGAAATTTTCGTGATTTAATTTTGTCGTTTAGGTATCCGATTTAATAAAAGGACTTAATCGCGTAAATTAAAAATTTGGTAGTTAAAAGCATAAAGGGTCGAATTGTTATTGGCTTATTAAATGGAAGTCCTTAAGTTGTGAATAGCCCATTGGCATAATAAGTGGACGGTTATTAAAGTAATTTAGTTAATAAACATATATTAGTTAATAATAAAGTTATCAAAATTATTTAGTTTCATTGCCGAAAGTTAAAACAAGAAAAAAAAAGAAAGAAACCAAGCTAAGGTTCGGTTGGTTCTAAGCTCAATCAAGGTAAGTGTTCAGCTCGATTTTTGATAATTTTTACGTTTTTGAGATCGTTGCTTCGAGTACTACAAAACCCATGCTTGAATTTTTTATTTGGATGAATACTTTGAGTTATGCCATTAATGAGAGCTTGTGATTTTTGTTGTTTGATGATGAAAAATGAAAGATATGTTTAGATTAACATGTTTTGTATTGGAGTTTTTGATGATTTTGAGTAATTAGGAATAAATTGCAAAAATAATAATTTGAGGGACTAAAATGTGAAATAAATGAAATATATGGACTTGTATAAGCATGGGTAAAATTCGGCCCAGCATGAGTATAGGGAAATTTTGTGTATTTTTTGTTTTGTGCAATAGGGACTAAATTGTAAAAATTGTAAATGTTAAGGTAAAATGGTAATTTGCCCATTTATGTGTTTTTGGACTAAATTGAATGAAAATATTTTTGAATGAACTTAATTTGAATATGTTTAGATTAAGAACCAAAGAAATCGAATTTGGATCGGGGGAAAACGAAAGTCATCGACTAGTTGCCCTGTTCCGTTTATAACGTCCGAGGTAAGTTTATAAGCAAATAGACGTACTTAAATTGAATCTAATGTAGAGAATATATGCTGATATGAAATATATGAATTAATATGTGCTAATTTCAAATGTGTAAGCATGGTAACTATGTTCATGAAATCGTTTCGACTGAGTTACGGCGTCCGAAAGCCCCGTATGAACCTTAGGAATAGTTAGGATACATATTTCATGACATAAGATTCCGATATATGTGTGTGAGTAAGACCATGGCATCGATATGTAATTTCGATATGTGTGTACGAGTAAGACCCTGTCTGGGACAGTGGCATCGATATGTGGCTACATGTAAGACCACGTCTAGGACGTTGGCATTGTACGATTTATGTGATTATCCGAGTGTCCTATCCGATTCCAAATGATTCATCGGGCAAAGATAAGCTATGATTGAATGTGTAAAATGAGCTATATGCTAGGTATGGATTAACTTGTTACCTATTCAAGGTAAGGTAAGTAAGTATTTAATGTTTGATACAAATGACTTATGAGGAAAATATGGAATGTGTAATTATAAAAGTGTAATCGATCTTGATCAGATATATATATTGTGATTGTCTTTGAAATGATATGAGATATGTTTATTGATGTAACCATGTCTATTCGGCCATTTAGGTAATGTGTACATGATGATATATTAAGATGCGTGAGTTAGTGTTTATGAGTATAAATATATTTGATTGTCTAATGATATATTGGCTTTGTAAGTGAAATGTGAATTACTCATATTGGTTATATAGGCATTCGGCCAAAGTGGGAATTTTGTATAAAAACGAAAATATCATGTATGAAATTGGTAGGTTGAGACTAAGCATAATTATGCTAGTATAATTCGGTTAAGTTTAAAATGAGTTGGTTATATCACTAGATTGTTTATTTGCTTATGGCTTACTAAGCTATGATAGCTTATTCTGTGTGTTATGTTACTCTATTTTGTAGATTTTGGAGTCAAGCTACGAGCTCGGGGACTATCAGCCAAGTTCATCACACTATCTACTGTTTTGGTGCCTTATAAGCTAAACTTAAAGTATGCCATGTATAGACTGGCTTTGGGGATTAATTATTTTGAAAATGTTTGTATAGTAGCCATGCGAAAATGGCTTAACAACCTTACTTGATTTTGGTTTCTGTCTAGTTATAGTTTAAGTCTATTTTGGGTCAAGGTGCCTTATGCTATGAACATTTATAAATGGTGCTATGTGATTGTATATTAAGGTTGGTTTATGACTTAGTAAGTGACATGGTAGAATCGGTCATAAGCATGTTAAATTAGTTTGGATGTGATTAAGTTTAGATGAAGTATACATATGTTAATTTTTTTTATATGCTTTGGCTTAGGCTCGTATGTGCATGATATAATACTTAGTGAGCTTAGATTTAAGTATTACCATTCGGTGATGAAAGGTATCAAGTATTAAATACATTTTAAAATTGTTTTGGTTAATTATTTGGCATGTATGCATATGTTAAGTGTGGCATTAAAATTTTGGATAAATGAGCATTACTTACAAATATATATATATTGATAGTAGGTACGGCCATGTTATATAGCACCAATGATGCATATGTGATTTTTATTTAAATTATGTACTATTGATTCTTTTAGTTTACATAGAAGTGTATGCAAAGATTGTTATTGTGATTTAATGGCAGCTTGATAATATAATGAATTTTGCATGATGTGATATTAAATTATCATTAGGGTTCTTTAACGGGTTTATGCGAAATGGTAAAATGTGTTTGAGCTCTATAACATATGTTGCGTCTCTTATGTGATGGTGATTTATTAAATTGAAATTATGACTTGCCTTATAGTTTTATTCGGTTATGTTTAGTTACACCTACTTACATGTTTATATATATTTAATGGGTGTATTAGATAGCCTTAATGTATGACCTATGAACAACATAATAATTGATAAAGTAATGCCACATAAATAAATAAAAAGGAAGGTAATGACATTTGTTTTAATTAATGTAAAATTTGTGCATACGCGCGACATTTATAATACAAGTCTAATAATCAATAATAAAGTTATGGATGTGTTCCATGTTCTGTATATGTATAAAATGTTTAACTTATATATATATATACACATTTTGGGTCATACATTATTTATGCTACGTTGTGCATGTTAATTTTTTTTAAGATTTGATAATGGATTGAGTTATAAGCATATATGTGATCTGAATCTCGAATTGCAATTTATAATGAAAATTTGTATGAATAATAGTATGATCGGTAATACCTCATAACCCTAATCCAGTGACGGATACGGGCTAGCGGTGTTACACGACTATCAGTATTCAAAGGGAAGGAAAAATAGAAAGGAGGAAAAAGAAAAGGAGAAGAAAAGGAAAGGAAGGGAAAATATGGAGTGAAAAGTGGAGTAAGGAAAAGAGGAGGAAAAAAAGGGAGGAAATAAATCAATGGGTTGACAACCCATTTGGGCGGCAAAAGGAGTTGACCAAGGTGTGCCGAAATTAAAAGTAAAAATGTAAGCTATGGGACTCAAACTTGGGTCACAAGGGTAACTAACCTTGCTCTTAAACACAAGTCTAGAACTCCATCTTGTTCAAAAAATAATGATAACTAAATAAAAATGGGGTGTGATAACTCTACCCTGCTTAAAAGAAATTTCTTGCTTGAAATTTACCTGATCCAAACAGATGGGGATATTGTTGACTAAACGAGTCTTCTAGCTCTCAATTAGCCTATTCAGTGCCATGATTTCGCTACAACACTTTTACTAGTGGAATCCGCTAAACACGTCATGAATACGGTCTAGATTTGGGGGTAACTCTAACTGATAAGGCACCAGTCTAATCCTCTTAAAGATCCTATAAGGCCTAATAAACCTCGAGCTTAGCTTGCCCTTCCGACCAAATCTCAAAACCTCATTCCATTGCGATACTTCTAGAAATATCTTAAACTCTATATCCTTTCTCTTTAAATCTGCATAGGAATTTTGTTGATCCAATGTCACATTCAATTTGCCCTGAATCAGCTTAACGATACCCTCAATCTCTTGAACCAATTCCGGACCCTACACTTTCTTCTCACCTAACTCGGTCCAACATTGATAACAACAAGTGCTCCTCCCAACTACCTAAAAAATTTATAACACAACTCCTTGACATATCTCCAGGATATGAATAACTCGCTTACACTATCTATCAAATTGTGGATGAAAAGTTGTACTAAAGTCTAGTCAAGTACCAAGTGCCTCATGCAACTTCTTTCATAATCGAGATGTAAAACGAGGATCCCAACCTGAAATAATCGATACCGGTACCCCATGTAGTCTCACTATCTCAGAGAGGTACAACCTCACCAAATTTTGCAGAGAATGATGCATACAAACCAATAAGAAGTGAGCTAACTTAGTCAATCTATCCAAAATCACCTAGATTGAATCTTTCTTGGTAGGTTTTGAGGGCAACCCACTAAATGCATAGTCACTCGCTCTCATTTCCACTGAGGAATATTAATAGGCTATAACAACCCAAAAGGGAACTGGTGCTCAGGTTTCACTTGCTGACATGTCAGATATTTAGCTACATAATCGATTATCTTCAGGCCCGACCACTAATAAAGTTCTCTTAGATCATGGTACATCTTATTACCTCCAGGATGCATAATGTAATGCTACTATGCGCTTTTCGAAGTATAGATTGTCTCAGATCCTTGTCGCTCGACACATAATACCTTTCATGAAAACACAGAACACCATCAAATTGAACCCAAAATTTGTAGTCTTGCCCTCCTCAATCTACTTAACTTGAGGCAAAAGAGACACATCTAAAGGCTTCTTAATCTTAATCTCATTGGCCAAAGTAGGCTTTACTCACAACTCTGCAAGTAAACCTCCATCCTCATACAAAATCAACTTAGCAAACATTATTCTCAGATCAATCATTGATCTCCTACTCAATACATCTACCATGATGTTAGCTTTCTCCGAATGGTACTCAATGGTACAATCATAATCCTTATTTGTAGCCAATCCTTTATAAAGGATTTTTTTTCACCAAGATCACTTATGCAAATGATTAGTCATAAGTCTAATAAAATTTTAAATAAAATTTATTATTGTTATTACGTGTACTCTTAAATTATTTATGAGTGGATCATCCACAATCCTTTAATGGTTAGAACCCACACCTTGAATGAAAGTCTCACAATACAAGGTCTATTCCTTCACACTCTTTTGTTTTGAATCTTACTAAATCATGCCTCAATTTAATTATAGAATAATAACACGAACACCAAAACACAAATGTGTTAGTTCAGTCACACAGTCTAATGGAGTTCTCTTATTAAATCGATTGAGAATCACTTACTCTATTACTCTTTCGAATGGAGATCCAAATATTTCTCTTACACTAAAGCAATTTTAAGCGATCCGGATTGCCACCTTCAATGATAAACAATACATATAATAAAAATAAGATTTAGCCTTATTAAAGAAGAAGGAATTGGGATTAGACTTAACTAATCATCACTTACTCTTTACAAGGCTAGATAGAAAATATTACGGTCCAACGGAAAACTTGAAAAGATAGAGGAAAAACAACTGTAGAGAAATACAAATAAAAATAAAGAAAATATGTGTATAATATTATAAATCAAATTGAAAAATATAAAAGAAAGAATTATATGGATTTAGTTTTAACCAAAAAAAAGAAGAGAGGAGGAGAAAGGAAGACAAACGCGTGGAGACAGAAACAGCGGTGGCAGTGGTGGAGGTCCAATGGTGAAGCAAAGAAAAAGAAAGAAAAAAGCGATGGTGCAAGGGTGGTTGAAGGTGTGCAAATGGTGGCAAATGGTGGTGGTGTAGCAACAAAATGAAATAAGTCCTTTATAACTAACTGACTACAAGTGGTGGCACAATGTGCTGGAGAAATGAAAAAAAATGAGAGAAGAGAAGAAATATGAAAGAAAAACAAAATGAATTGTTTTTCTTAGCTACTAGGGACAACTAGGAATAGTCAAAGGGAAGGAAAAATGGAAATTAAGGGATATAGGGAGTGAAAAGGGGAGTAAGTAAGGAAAGGAAGAAGAAGAAAAGGGAGGAAAGAAATCAATGGGTTGACAACCCATTTGGGCAACAAAAGGAGTTGACCAAAGGTGTGTCAAAACTAAAAATAAAAATGTAAGAGAGGGGACTCAAACTTAGGTGACAAGGGTGACTAACCTTCCTCTCAAACACTATGCTAAAACATCATATTGTTAAAAAACTAATGATAACTAAATAAAAAATGAGGCTTGACAAGAAGGGCCATTAGGAGGATAGGTTGGGGACCCCCTTTATAGTTAAATGGTAAAAAGAAGAAACCCACCCTAGGGTAGGATTAAAATAAAGGATATAAGTAAATGAAGGGTAGAGTTTGCATATATGAGGAGTCGTTCAAGGCACCATTAAACTAGTATGGTTCAAGAAAGGATTGCTTAACAACCTATTTGCCAACGAATATGTTCGGAGATAAATCAAACACTATCGGGTCATATGGAGAGAAATTTCCCTAAATGAGCAGGGAGTTTTTTTTTGTATTTTAGTATTATTTATTTGAACCCCAGAAAGGTGTGGTATGTTTTCGTGTAATGTAGAAACTCACTAAGTTTATTCAAACTTACAAGGGTTTGACCTGTGATTGCAAGATTCGCAGGATAAAGAATTCAAGAAGGAACCAAGCTAGACCGTGTAGGATCAAGGAGCTTCGTTAGGAAGATGTCATGCACATAGGAAGGAGGTGCCTTTATAGACTTCGCCAAAGGGGCAAAAATGTTGTAAACAATTAGTTCCTTCAAAGTTTAAACTTGAGATAGAAAACTTTTATTTAATGATTTTGTTGTAAGAGATATATATTATTTAATAAATTTTTTCTTAAATTTATTAAGTTTGTAATTTGGTTCTTAGTTAAAATCGGATCCATTTGTGACACTCTGTACCCGAATTTGGCGTTCAGGTCGGGCAAGGGTGTTGCATGACTTGTGAATAGTTATGCCATTATGTGCAAAGGATAGCGATGTTAAGCGCAACAATGAATAATTTAGTTATGCTTTAAATAATCAATGTATGTTTACTGTTTCCATTTTAACTTACTAAGCATTTCTAATGCTTACTCTAGTGTTTTCCTTCCTTGTAGATTGTCACCTTAAGGAACTTGTCAGGCCGAATCAGCGAATGAGCACACACTAATCTTGAGACGATACTTATGTGTTTAATTTGTTGTCTAGACTATGTGGCATGTACATAAGGGCTTTTAGACACAAATGATCGTTTTGGAATGAAAGTCTTGTGTTAGCTATGGCATGGTAAATGTGACAATGTTTGAATTTGAATGTTCAAAATAATATGTACCTTATAGTTGCATTCTTTGGTCAATGTTGATGTCTTGGTGAATGAAGAACATAAGCTTGGTATGGTTTAATGTGTTAAAGATTGCAAATGTATAAATTGAAATGGCTAGGTTGATGAATGGTAGAAATTGGTAATCTTGATGATTGATTATGGCATGTGAATAGGTAGCTTTTCATATGTACTTGTGTTGGTTTGGTTTATAATGCAAATCTTTGATGCACAAAAATGTGCAAGTATGTATGTGTTAAAGTTTTTTGATTTAGTTTGAATTGGTTAGTCGGACAAATGATTATTATGGATGGAATATTATGTTTAAAGGTTTGGTTTAAATGTTTAGACTTGTTTTGGTTTGTTTGCCACCTTTTGGTATAGGTAGAATTGAGATATGAAAGAATTCATTGATAGTTTGTGTTGGAGACACTAGAATTAGGTACCAAATGTACATTTTCACAAAAACAGGGGCAACGTTGTGACGAAGAATCTTTGGCGTCACAACCTTTTCCGACACTATATTTCTTCGGATAGATTCGATGAGGTACTGGGTACCAACTTTACTTCGGCTAGGCCGATGAGACACTGGGTGTCAACTATTACTTCGAACTATCCGATGAGGCACTGGGTGCCATATTGGTGTGTTTGGTTGGATCCGTGTATCCGCCAAAGTCCGAGTTACGTTAATAGGGTGAAAAATTGAAATGTGAATTTGAGGCATTGAAACGAGAAAAATAAATTGAATTACGAATTGAAATTGGAATTGTGATAATAAGAGAAAAGTATGAAATGTATATTCATAAGTGATATAAATTTAAGTTTGAGAAAATACATTGATTTATGAATTAGTACATATGACATTAATTGTTAGGTATTTTAATATTTATGTTTTTACTATTGTTGATATAATTTGAATTATGGTAATATCACTGAGTATATCCATACTCAGCGTACGGTTGTTTCCGTGCGCAGGTTAGTAGAAGTCAAGTGTCCCGGTTCAGCATCCAGAACATTCCCGACTCCAACACAAATTTGGTGATGTATATTTTTCTTTTGGGTAAAGGTGGCATGTACATAGATGTTATATAGTCAGTTGAATATGCATATTACTTTGGGTAGTGAAGGTTGAATTATAAGATTTAGATGGTTAAATGAAATGGTAAGAAAAGTATATGATATTTTGATACATGAACATTAAGTTGTTAAATGAATGAAGTTTTTAATCAATTTTGAATGATGCTATGATAGTTATTAAGTTGAAATTATGTTAATGATATAAATATTAGTTATATGAATGTGAAAAATTGGTGCTGGTTGTTTTAGTTTGAATTTGCAGAAGGTTTTAGGTAAAAATAAGCAGACCGAAATTTTTATAAAAAAAAAATTCAGAATATTCGAACAAATTATGTTCTACTTTTAACACGTGCTTGAACTTTGAGAGTTCAAGATAGGGACTCAATTATTATATTATACTATAAAAGTTATATTAATTGTAAATTATTAGTAAGTTGTCTGATATGTCCGGTAATGCCTCATAACCTCATTCCGATAACGATTTGGGGTTAGGAGGTGTTACAATTGTTGGTATCAGAGCTATCAGGTTTAGCCGATTCTCGGGCTAAATTGGGCTCGGAAGTGAGTTTAGAAGTACATGCCACTGTCGAGTCGAAATCGAGTCGGGATTTCTGGATGCTAATGTATTTATTTGATTTTGTTTTATAGATAAAATGTCAGATGAAAGAATGGATAATGTTGAACAGGAAATGTATACTGGAAGTCGAGAATTAGAAGAAACTGAATCTGTTACACCTGGTGTGGATCCGTTAAATAATCAATCTCCTAACGTAGGGAGAGAAAGAAATACCTCACAAGTGTTAAGAGATATAGCTGATGCATTACAGCATATAGTGAGAGCTATACCTGCTACTACATCTGTACCTACTGTCAGACAGGCCCCGATTAAAGAGGTACGAAAATATGGTGCCACGAAATTTCAGGGATTAAAAGGAGCTGATCCATCCGTTGTTGAAAATTGGATAGAAACAACAAAAAGAGTTTTGCAACAATTAGACTGCACCCCCCGAGAGAGTCTGATATGTGCTATATCACTGTTACAAGGAGAAGCGTATCTCTGGTGGGAATCTGTGGTTAGACATTTGCCGGATGATCAGGTAACTTGGGACTTGTTTCAAAAAGAATTTCAGAAGAAGTATATTGGGGAATTGTACATCGAAGAGAAAAAGCAAGAGTTTTTAGTGTTGAAACAGGGGAATATGTCAGTACTGGATTATGAGCGAGAGTTCTCTAGATTGAGTAGGTATGCTTTAGAATATGTTCCAACCGAGGCTGATAGTTGTAAACGATTTCTACGGGGACTACGAGATGAAATCAAGATTCAATTGGTAAGTCTCAAAATTACTGAACTTGTTGATCTGGTCGAGCGAGCAAAAATGATAGAACAAGTACTGGGCCTGGATAAAAAATCAGAAATTGGTAAATCAGCTGGGAAACGTATGGGAACTACTAGTTTTAATCCATTACCGAAGAGATTCAAAGAATCAAGAAGTGACTGGAAATCTAGTTTTAGTTCAGACAGAGGTGGTAGAAGCAGAGGTAAACAGATGACAGTAACTACTAGCAGTATGAGAGGTCCATCTCGAGGTGTAGAAATTCCAGACTGTGAGCACTGCGGAAAGAAACACAGAGGAGAATGTTGGAAAGTAACTAGAGGTTGCTTTAGATGTGGTTCTACAGACCATTTTATCAGAGACTGTCCGGATACTGATAGTGCTGCACCTGTATCATCACAAAGATCAGTATCTACTGCTAGAGGCAGAGGGTCAGGTAGAGGTAATTCGGCTTCCAGAGGAGGTGCTGGTAGAAGGAGCAGTGATATTGCTACTCAGCAGTCTGAAGCCAGAGTACCAGCTAGAGCTTATGTGGTCAGAAAACGAGAAGAAAGCGATGCACATGATGTTGTTGCAGGTATATCTCTATTATATTCTGAGCCTATTTATGCTTTAATTGATCCGGGTTCGTCACACTCTTATATAAATTCAAAACTAGTCGAATCGGGGAAATTAGAATCTGAAATGTCTAAAGTTTCTATAGAAGTGTCTAGCCCTTTGGGACAAACGGTGTTAGTAGATAGAGTATGTCGGAGGTGCCCGTTAATAATACATGATAAAATGTTTCTTGTGGACTTGTTGATCATGCCTTTTGGTGATTTTGATATCATTTTGGGTATGGACTGGCTATATGAACATGGGGTAGTTTTGGATTGCTATAAAAAGAGGTTTAGTATTCAGACAGAAAATGGGGATAGAATTGAAGTGAATGGCATCCATACCAGTGGTTCGACACGCATTATTTCAGCGATGAAGGCTAAGAAATTACTGCAGCAGGGTTGTCCAGCATACTTGGCATATGTTATTAATTCTGATTCAGTTGGGAGTCAGTGCAGTCAAATTAGGACTGTACGTGAGTTTTCAGATGTATTCCCAGAAGAATTACTGAGCTTACCACCTGATAGAGAGGTTGAATTTGCTATTGAGGTGTATCCAGGTACAACACCAATTTCTATACCTCCGTATCGAATGTCGCCCACTGAGTTGAAAGAGTTGAAGGTGCAGTTACAAGATTTACTAGATCGTGGATTTATTAGACCAAGCATTTCACCCTGGGGAGCTCCAGTGTTGTTTGTTAAAAAGAAAGATGGTTCTATGCGGTTATGCATTGATTATCGACAGTTGAATAAAGTGATGATTAAGAACTGGTATCCGTTGCCTCGTATAGATGATTTGTTTGATCAGCTTAAGGGAGCTTCAGTATTTTCAAAAATTGATTTGAGATCCGGGTATTATCAGCTAAAGGTAAAAGAAAGTGATGTACCGAAGACAGATTTCCGTACGAGGTATGGCCATTATGAGTTTTTGGTAATGCCATTTGGGTTAACAAATGCCCCAGCTGCTTTTATGGATCTCATGAATCGTATCTTTCAGCCATATTTAGATCAATTTGTGGTGGTTTTTATTGATGATATATTGGTTTATTCAAAGTCAGAGTCAGAACATGATCGGCATCTAAGGATTGTGCTACAGACTTTACGAGAGAAACAGCTATATGAAAAGCTCAGTAAATGCGAGTTCTGGTTATCAGAAGTGGTATTTCTGGGACATGTAGTATCTGCAGATGGAATCCGAGTTGATCCGAAAAAGATTGAAGCAATTGTTCAATGGAATGCACCGAGGAATGTATCTGAAGTACGTAGTTTTCTTGGTTTAGCTGGGTATTACAGAAGATATGCTTCAAGCTTGTATTATTGAGTTTGAAGCAGGTTGGGAGCGATATTTGCCACTGGCTGAGTTTGTCTATAATAATAGTTTCCAATCTAGTATTCAGATGGCTCCTTATGAAGCGTTATATGGTCGAAAATGTAGATCACCAGTATGTTGGACGGAGTTGAATGAAAGAAAAATAATTGGGCCGGAATTGATTCGTGAAACAGAAGAAACAGTCAAGAAGATTCAACAAAGATTAAAAGCAGCTTTTGACAGACAAAAATCTTATGCTGATCTGAAACGTCGAGACATTGAATATTCAGTTGGAGATAAAGTGTTTCTCAAAGTTTCTCCTTAGAAGAAAGTATTAAGATTTGGCCGAAAAGGAAAGTTAAGTCCTCGGTTTATCAGACCATATGAAGTTATAGAGAGAGTTGGACCAGTTGCTTACCGATTAGCTTTACCTCCGGAATTACAACAAATTCATGATGTTTTTCATGTTTCCATGTTACGAAGGTATCGATCGGATCCATTTCATATTATCTCTACTGAAAACATTGATATTAGACCAGATCTGTCATATGAAGAGGAACCAGTTCAAATTCTAGCTCGAGAAGTGAAAGAATTAAGAAACAAACGAGTCCCTCTGGTAAAAGTACTGTGGAGAAGCCATAGTGTAGAAGAAGCAACGTGGGAGCCAGAGGAAACTATGAGATCGCAGTATCCTCACTTATTTTCAGGTAAAATTTCGAGGACGAAATTTTTTTAAGGAGGGAGGAAATGTAACAACCCAAAATCCGTAGGCACCAGAAAAGTGTGTTATCGGGCCTCCGTCTTAGTGAAATAAGTTCGAAAATAATTATTAAAAATATTTATGAGTCTAGTAGTGTGTTTAATTAGGTTTTAATTAAGTAAATTTAGCTTAATTTAGAATAATTAGTAAAAAGGATTAAATTGAATAAGAGTAAAAGTTTAATTATAGATTAAAGAAAAATTAGAAGGACTTAAGAGGAAATTAAACCATTTCCTATAGCTGAGGCGGTTTAACGTGGAAAATATCAAAGATTTTATTGATTAAAAATATATATATATTTATTTAATAATTAAGTATATTATATTATATTATATTATATTATTATTATATATAAAAGAAACAAATAAGTTAAAAGAAACAGAATGAAAGCAAACGAAACAGAGAAGAACAGGGGAGAAAGAATGGAAAGAAGAAAGAAAAGGGGAAATAAGGTTTATGAAGCTTGGAGTTAATTGGTAAGCTCAATCAAGTCCTTTTCTCATAATTTTGATATTTAGAAGTCTTAAAACAAGTTTTTGATGAAATTAAGTTGTTAGTTTGGAAGTTCTTAGGTTTTAAACAAAGTTCATGTTGAATAAAATGATTAAATAGGGGTTTAATTGAACGAAATTCAAGTTAGAATAGATATAAGGATTGAATTGCAAAGTAAGCTATAAGTTTTGTGTTTTAGGGACTAGATTGAGGAAAATTCAAAATTAAGAAAATATGTTGAAAATTTAATAGTTAAATTTGAGTTTAAATGAAATTTGAATAGGAATAAGGTGTGAATTGGTGTTATAAATTTGGTTATTAACATTTTTCATCAAAACAGTTTTGGGAAGTAGCAATGGTCTGACTTTGAAAATTCACTAAAAATTTTATAAATTGAACTAGAGGATGAACAAAATATGGAATTAAATCTTATTGAGTCTAGTTTCTTATAGTATAAACATTGTAAGCAATTAATTGATGAATCAAGAGATATTTGAAATTTTGTAATACTGGTTTGGGGTGATTTCGAGATGCCCTGTTTTAACTTTGGAAAATCATTAAAAATTGTAAAAAAATTATTATGGAGTGTAATTTATATATGTGAACTCCTTAATGAATCTAGTTTCAAAATAAATAAACAAGAACTTTATTCGAGTTCTGTACAATGAGATAATTTAGTTTTAGTAGAGAGAGGTTAGAACTGTCAAATGAAATAATAGGGGAGTATTTAACGAATAAACTGTATTAAATGGCTAGACCAAAAATTCTGGAAATTTTATGATTAGTAGATATATGAGTCTAGTTTTAAGGAAAATTTACGTATATTAATTTGGAGTTTCGTAGCTCAAGATATAAATAATTTAGTAACAATGACTCAAGTAGACAGCTTAATGGTGGAATTATATATATACATTAAAAATGATTAAATTTGCATGTTTAGGCTCATGAATTAAATTGAATCATGTTGTATTGATGATTATAAATTATTATTTTCGTAGCCAACAAAGAACCTGAAGCATCAGCATCGAAAGGAAAGGAGAAAGTCATCGAGTACTAAAACGGGAGAATTACGGTGTGTATTACTATAATTCGAATTTTAATTATTACTGATTGCTGAATTTTTTTATTGTTATGTATGGTAAGTAAGACTTGAGGTAAGTATGTGAAATTGATATGAATATTGAGTGAAAATGAAAGTGATGCAAATTGAATCAAATTGAATTGAATAAGTGAATTATGGAAGATGTAATTATTTGAAAAGCGTATTAATTGAAAAATGATTGGTGATTTGAATTGTGAATTGAAAGTGATATAGGATTGAGAAAGTGAATTGAATACCCTATTAACTAGTCGGGCTGAGTCGGATATAGTTGGCATGCCATAGGATTGAAAGTGTTCAGGGATACTTCGACCTCGAGTCGATGAGACACTAGGTGTCACTATATTTCTTCGGATAGATTCGATGAGGTACTGGGTACCAACTTTACTTCGGCTAGGCCGATGAGACACTGGGTGTCAACTATTACTTCGAACTATCCGATGAGGCACCGGGTGCCATATTGGTGTGTTTGGTTGGATCCGTGTATCCGCCAAAGTCCGAGTTACGTTAATAGGGTGAAAAATTGAAATGTGAATTTGAGGCATTGAAACGAGAAAAATAAATTGAATTACGAATTGAAATTGGAATTGTGATAATAAGAGAAAAGTATGAAATGTATATTCATAAGTGATATAAATTTAAGTTTGAGAAAATACATTGATTTATGAATTAGTATATATGACATTAATTGTTAGGTATTTTAATATTTATATTTTTACTATTGTTGATATAATTTGAATTATGGTAATATCACTGAGTATATCCATACTTAGCGTACGGTTGTTTCCGCGCGCAGGTTAGTAGAAGTCAAGTGTCCCGGTTCAGCATCCAGAACATTCCCGACTCCAACACAAATTTGGTGATGTATATTTTTCTTTTGGGTAAAGGTGGCATGTACATAGGTGTTATATAGTCACTTGAATATGCATATTACTTTGGGTAGTGAAGGTTGAATTATAAGATTTAGATGGTATGACCACCAAATGTAACGCCCCCACGCCCGAAACCGTCGCCGGAGTCGAGCCAGATGAAAGTCCTTTGGATAGTGTGATCGAACCTTCGACTCGTCCCGATTCCCGAGCTGGCTTGTTCAAAACTACAGTAAATAAAGAGGAGGGACTAAGCATAAATGCTTAGTAAGTTCATATGTAAATAACAAGTAACATAACAATACAAATATACCAAACAACTTTAGCATGGTATCACCAAAACATATATCATATTTCTAAACATCATTCATCATCTTACTACCTTATCGTTGTTGTATCTATTATCAACCTGAGGGTTAAGAACATACCTGTCCAAAGTGTCCATTTCACAACATTTACCAAAACGTCGCTTGCATCTTAAGTGTTCTTTCATTTCACTAGAAATTTCACCCGTTGAACACATCGGAATACAACTCGGATACACGGATAATTTGCACATAAGTGCCTCATATGTAATCAAGAAATCATGTAACCCGCCCCTAAGTGAACTCGGACTCAACTCAACGAGCTCGGGCGTTCGCATCCATAAGTGAACTCGGACTCAACTCAACGAGTTCGGATGCCTAGTTACATTTCACGAACTCGGACTCAACTCAACGAGTTCGAACATTCGCATCCATAAGTGAACTCGGACTCAACTCAACGAGTTCGGATGCTCAACCATCCTAGTGACATGTCACTTGTATCCTAATCTATTCCTAAGGTTCAAACGGGCTTTTTTCCTCGATCTCACATTGCCGTCTTCCATGGAATATCGGAACTGATACTCGGTAGCAATTCATATTATCAAGTAGTAAACATATTTTGCATATTACTCAACATTAACCACAAAGCATAATATTTCACGATAAAAAATCAGCATATCATATAATTAACATCAATAGCTTAAAAATAACAATTATGCTACATTATTTACACATAAACTTACCTCGTATGCGAAAATGGCTACTTTTACCAATTCGTCCACAACTTGGTATTTTTCCATTTTAGCCCGAATTTCAGTTTTCCTTGCTCTATCATTTAAAATATAGTCTAATTATGACTCACATTATTCAAATTGACCCAAAATCATATTTTGGCAAAATTACAGTTTTGCCCCTAAACTTTTGCATATTTACACTTTTGCCTCAAAGCTCGTAAATTAAACTTCAACCTATTTTCTTATGTTTTATGACATGCTGAACATTTTTCCCTTCTATGGCAACATCAAATTCTCACTCTAACATGTACTTATGACTATTAGGTATTTTTACCGATTAAGCCCTTTTGCTAGTTTTCGCTTAAAACCGAGTAGCACAAGGGCATTTTGGTCATTTAGGGGTAAAATGAATTAAAATACAAAATTAAAAGCCAATTTTGCTCATCTTCAACCCCATGGCCGAATATAGCAAGGAGAAACCATGACTAGGGTTTTTCAAGCTTCCAAGCTCGATTAGCAATGAAAACTGAAATTCGGGCTAAAATGGGGAAAATACCAAGTTGTGGACGAAATGGTAAAAATAGTCATTTTTGCATACGAGGTATGTGACACCCTAATTTGACCCTAGTCGAAAGTGGTTTTGGAACCCCAAAACCGAGTCACAAAAATAATCAGATGTTATATTCTGTGCTTATTGAATGTGGAATTTGTATGTGTGAATATTTCGTGCCTTGATTTTATCAAGCCGGTGTTAATTTATAAGAAAGGACCCATGTGATAAGACTTGAAAATGTGATAGGTGAAATTTAAAGTGGCCAAATAATGCATGAGTTATTGACATGAGGGACTTGCATGTCAAATGGACCACTTTTAATTAGTGGCCGGCCATAATGATAGTTGATAGATATTATATGCATTTTTATTATAGCATGATAATAGTTAATGGCTTTATATTATGGAAGAAAGAATAATTAAAAGAAGGAAAGAGTGATAGAAACAAGGTATGTCCATCTTTCTTTTCCCCATTGCCGTAACTAGTGAAAGAAAAAAAAAAGGAGAAGAAGAAGCCAAGGCATTCGGCCATGGTTAGTTCATAAATCAAAGGTATGTTAATGTGATTTTTATGTAATTGTTCATGAATTTAAACCATAGTGCATGTGTGAAAATTTGATGTTTTAAATTAGACTTATGAAGGTGAATTTCATGTGATTGACTTAGTTGAGAACCTAAGAAAATATGATAGGGGAATATGTAAGGATCAAATGATAACAAAGTGAGGAAACTTGGGTTTGCATGTCAAATCACCCAAACCTCAAGTAGTGGCCGGCCAAGCAAGGATGGTTCTTCCATTAAGTTGAATTTTTAATGATGCTTTTATTAGTAAATGATTAAAATAGATCAAAAAAAAAGGAAAAGAAAGGGGGAATAAAATAAGAAAGCAAGAGAAAGTCTTCATCTTCTTTCTTTTCTTGAAGTGCCGTGAGCTAGGGAAGGAGGGGAGACTTCATTGTTTTTGGGTTCTAGCCGTACCTAAAGAAAGAAAAGAAGAAATTGAAGTTAAGGCATTTGGTCACCTTTAAGTGGATTAAGGTATGTTAATGCTCTATCATTGAAAATCTTTGTATATTTGGAGTGGCCATCAAGTATAGAAGCTAGCTCATGGCAAATGTTTTTTTTGTAAAGTTAAGAAGATGACATTCGGCCATGGATGGTTGTATTTCTTTGATGTCGTTTCTGATGCTTTAGGGTATTGAGGGTTGATTATAGATGAGGTGAGTTTCTTGATTTAAAATTTGATGGATGTTAAGCTAGTTAGGCAACCAAAGGTTCAATATTTTTGTTATGTGGTTATATGTGCATTTCGGCCATGGTCTTTGCTTGAATTTGAGATTTGTAATGTGATTTTCCTAAATTGTCTATGAATTTTTGGTTGTTGATTTCATGGTAATGGTATATTGAATCCATGACTTGAATCCATGAAAATTTAGTAAGGTTGCATTCGGCAACTTGCTTGGAATTAAGAAATGATGTCTAAGCTTAGGTGATTTCGATGATGATATATATATATTCATAAGTATATTTAGTTGATTCGGCTTTGGTATTTGCATAGATAAAATATGTGTGAAGTTAGTTGTTGTGTTTGGTTAAGGTACTATAAATAGCTTATGATTAATTCATCTCTGGTAAGTTTCATGTATGATATGCTATGGCTTTGAGAATGCATTTTATAAATTAGTTCGAAAAGGAGTGAAATAACAATTATATGTTTGACTATGTATTGGATATTTTGGTTTGGTTTGTCAATGCAATGTATGCGCTTAGGTTATGCTTAAATGGTTAGTGGAAGTAAATGATGTAATGTCAACCATAATTTTATATGTTAACAAATATTATGCTATTTGTTATGATTGGTATGAGTTAAAATGCGGATGTGTATAGATAAGCAAAAGGATATGTTTAGTATTTAGTTAAAGTAACGAAATTGTACTAAAGAGAGTATTAATGCATGTTTGGTACTTGAGATGATTGAGGTGGTGATCTCGAAGCTAAATGTTATAAGGAATAAGTGTATTTCTTGCTAACCGAATTATAATATAATCGAATGTGGTTTTACACAATGGTGATGTGATAAGTTTAAATTTGGTTCATTAGCTCAAGAACTCAAGGAAACAAAGTCGGATCGTGGAAAAAGGGAAATTGGTCGAATAGTTGGAATTGACGTACATTAGCGATCGAGGTAAGTTTTAAGTATTAAAGCCTATAATGTGATTGAGTATGATATGTTAAGCACATATTAAAAGAATCATAACTCTATTGTAAATTTTTATGCATATAGCCTAATGGCTATTATGAAGTATAGGTAAGTTATTGATGTGATATGTTGCCAAATGGATATGATATCATGAAGTGCTAAAAGGATATGTCAGAAGAGTAAATTTGTGATAAACCTGCTTAGGACAGCAGCAGTAACATGAATTTAGAAAATCACCATAAATTGTTGGAGTTGAATTAGAGGCTGAATAAATTATGAAATTAAAGCTTAATGAGTCTAGTTTCTTATAAAAGAAACCGTGTAAGAAAATTAATTTCCGATAATGAGATATTTAAAGTTGTGTGAGACGGTGTCAGAATGACTCCGAAATCCCCTGTTCTGTATTTAGAAAATCATTATAATTTGTGAAAAAATGGTTATAAGATAAAATTTATATGCTTAGACTCCTTAATGAGTCTAGTTTCAAATTAAATCAAATACAACACATTTTGAATTCTGTAAAACGAGAAATTTGATTCGTAGTGAAGAGTGGTCAGATTAGTCAAACAGTGAAACAGGGGAAACTTTAAGAAAAATATGGTATTGATTGGCCAAACCTAAAATTCTGGAAATTTTATGGATGGAAGATATACGAGTCTATATTCAGGAAAAATTAACGGCAAGTGATTTGGAGTTTTGTAGCTCCGGTTATAAATGATTTAGTGACCATTGCTCAAGAAAACAGCTCGTAGTGAATATGTGATTTTGTTGTAAACATGGATAAAACTTGTTTTAGTTGCTCATAAGCTATTGATTAAACCCATACTTGAATTCTAAATCGTGGTATTGTAAGCTTATGAGTATTCGAATATGAAATGATAGTAATTGTGGTATGTGAAGTATATTTGAATAAATGTGAAAGTGTATATATATGTGATAAGGCCGAATGGCCAATGTGATGAATGTGAAAGTGTATATATGTGATAAGGCCTAATAGCCGATGTGATGAATGTGAAAGTGTATATATATGTGATAGGGCCTAATGGCCGATGTGATGAATGTGAAAGTGTATATATATGTGATAAGGCCTAATGGCCGATGTGATGAATGTGAAAGTGTATATACGTGATAGGGCCTAATGGCCGATGTGATGAATGTGAAAGTGTATATATGTGATAAGGCCTAATGGCCGATGTGATGAATGTGGAAGTGTATATATATGTGACAGGGCCGAGTGGCCAACGTGATGGATGTGAAAGTGTATAAATGTGATAAGTCCCGAAGGGCATTTGTGTCAGTACTATATCCGGGTTAAAACCCCGCAGGCTTTATGCGAGAATATTATCACTGATTAATGTCCGTAAGCTTCGTGCTCGTACTATATCCGAGCTCTAAAGACCCGATGACTACCTGTGGGGATTTTGTCCGGGTAAGACCCGATAACTTCGTGTGGAGATTATGTCCGGGTAAGACTTCGTAATAAGAATTGCTTATAAATATACTCAATGCGAAAGGTTAAACAGGTATGTACTCCAAGTTTATATGTGAGCTTGATTTGCACTAAATCATAAGGTAGCTATGTGATGCATACGAGAGCAATCTATGAGACTATTCCTATGATTATGTGACATCGGATCAGTGTGAGAGGTTATGTGAAATCATACGATATATCTATGTCACATGAGCTCGCTTTTATGTGAAAGTTTATCTGCCTATTGTATATGATGAGATGTGCATATTCGGTAAAGGGATGGTATGCCCGAAGGAAGAGTGAAATAAAAATACGAACAACTATGTTATAATTTGATTGTTATCAGTTGACACTGCTTAAAACTTACTAAGCATTGTAATGCTTACTCCGTTTACTCTGTTTCCTCTGTTTTATAGATCTCATTTGGAAGCTACAGGCTCGGGGATCGTCAGCAACTAGTCACACTATCACTATCCATTGTTTGGTACTGCTACGTTTTGGATTATCTTATGGCATGTATAAAATAGACTAGTGGCGGAAGAATATTTTGGTTAATGTGTATAGCCATGCGAAAATGGCTTATATATGTTTGAGCATAATGTTATAATCATTTGGTATGGAATGGTTAATCACTATCATAATTTGTGCTATTTATGCTAAAAGGGCTAGTTGAATCATGGAAACTATGAAATAGGTAAAGTCTACCTTAAAGGCAGATGCTGGCAGCAGCAGTGATGTAGATTTGGAAAATCACTAAAAATAGTAGGATTGGAATTAAATAATGAATAAATTATGTAAACGAACCTTGATGAATCTATTTTCATAGGAAAGTAACGAAACAATCATATGGACAGTATGTTAAGAGATATTCAGGTTCTCGTGAGACAGGGCCAGAACGGTTTCTGGATTCCCTGTTCTGACTTTGGAAATTCATTATAAATTAACCAGAGATAATTAGGAGTCATACCATATATGTATAGATTCCTCTCTGAGTCTAGTTTCTATAGAAACAAACGGCAGCAGTATTGAAGCTCTTTGCATGGATATATCCAAGTCGTAATGTGCAAAGGTCAGTGTAGTCGATCCCTGTAACATGGGAGACTTTGACTAATAAACTGTACTAATTGGCCCGATCAAAAATTCTAGAAAAAAATATTTAGATGGGAATATGAGTCTAGTTTCAGGAAAAAATTACGAAACTGATTTTCGAGTTGTGAAACTCAAGATATGATTTTTAAGGTGACAGTGTCGCAGTTAGCCAACTGCCTAGAAAATTTTAAAATGGATTGCGATAGTAAGCGAATTTAGTTTGTGAACCCCTCGTGTCCGACTCCGGAAACGGTCTCGGGTCTGGGGTGTTACAATTTTATTGGTATCAGAGCTAAGGTTTAGTCGATTCTAGGACTAACGTAGCACGCGTGAGTCTATTTATACATGCCATAAAGTGATAAAATGATAGTGTGATGATTTTTGGCTATTAAAATGTGTTTGCTGTATTACAATGAATCTTAATCCCGATCGAGCTATAGCAAGCTTCTGACTATGAGAATTTGCGATATAACTTCACTTAGATATGCCTAAATTATTAAGTTGATCAGGTACGTATCATGTACTCGTATTTGAATTTCGATTTGGATTGAATTATAAGGGTATAAGTGATGCAATTTTGAAAGAGTGTTATGACTATAAATGTGATTTTTGTATGTGGCTATGGAACTGGAAGTTGAATGGTCGATAAGCATGTTGTGTTTGTATTCAAGCAATGTAAATGATATACTAATGTATATTGCTATATGTGTATCTGTACATGAGAATTGAGAGTGATGTATCCGGACTAAGTTCCGAAGAGCATTCGTGCTAGTGATGTATCCGGACTAAGTTCCGAAGAGCATTCGTGCTAGTGATGTATCCGGACTAAGTTCCGAAGAGCATTCGTGCTAGTGATGCATCCGGACTAAGTTCCGAAGAGCATTCGTGCTAGTGATGTATCCGGACTAAGTTCCGAAGAGCATTCGTGCTAGTGATGTATCCGGACTAAGTTCCGAAGAGCATTCGTGCTAGTGATGTATCCGGGCTAAGTCCCGAAGAGAATTCGTGCTAGTGATGTATCCCGACTAAGTTCCGAAGAGCATTCGTGCTAGTGATGTATCCGGACTAAGTTCCGAAGAGCATTCGTGCTAGTGATGTATCCGGGCTAAGTCCCGAGGAGCATTCGTGCTAGTGATGTATCCGGGCTAAGTCTCGAAGAGCATTCGTGCTAGTGATGTATCCGGACTAAGTTCCGAAGAGCATTCGTGCTAGTGATATATTCGTGCTAAACCCCGAAGAGCATTTGTGCTGGTGTTATATCCGGGCTAGGTCCCGAAGAGTAATCATGCTGGTGACGTGTATTCGGGCCTTCGTGCCTAGTAGGCTTCGTGCCGGTAATTTGAGCAAAGTTTAAGTGCTCATTACTATACAAATTCAAATTTAAATGAGATGATATGTTTAAAAGTGTACATACATGATGTTTATAGACTTGGTTAAGTCATATCAATGTGTATTAACGAATGAATAAGAGCACTATGTATGTGAATGATTAGAGGCACTGTGTGTGTGCGAATTCCTTTAACCGAGCACTATGAGTGCGAGATCGGTCAGTGGGCACTAAGTGTGTGAAGTGGAATTCATGTAAGACCTCGTTTGGGACGAAGGCATTGATTTGAGATAGTGTGTAAGACCATGTCTGGGACATGGCATCGGCTCGATATGTGAGAATATGTAAGACCATATCTAGGATATGGCATTGTAAGAGCTATATGTGCTATTGCTGAATGGACACTATTTTGTTAATCTTGTTCAAGAAATTATTTTGGTTAAGTTTCGACATTCGAAAGTTTGAAAGAATTTTTGATGAATGTTGATAATTTTGGATATACGAGTTATGCGCTAGAATAAATCTCATGCCAGTGTATTATATTAGACTTTATGCCTATTCGACTGTATATGGGTAACGTTAACTATGATTGAATGTGCTAAATGAACTAAATGTTCAGGTACGTGGAAGTTGACTTTTCTTTTGGAAATGAGTTTAGTTGAATATTGAGACGTGATAAAGTTATAAAAGATAATTATTGGGATGTTTGAGTATATGCGTACTTTCGGCTAGGTTGCAGCTTATTCATGAATGAATATGTGGGTTGACGATGTGAATTATACATGTTAATATGTGCCTAATATGTGTTTGAAATGCATTTGTGAATTAAATTAAGTGATTATTGCTTATGAAATCAAGAAAATGAGATATATGTGCATACTTGTAAATGTTTATGTATTTGTTTTAAGATATGAAAATGATTCTATAGATCGATGCGAAATCAGTAATGAATTACAATTGCTATCGATGAGCTAATGTTTTATGGATATAATTCAATAAGAGGACGTTATCCTAAACTATGCATCAGTAGAAATTTTCGAGGACGAAAATCCCTAAAGGGGAGGAGAGTTGTGACACCCTAATTTGACCCTAGTCGAAAGTGGTTTTGGAACCCCAAAACCGAGTCACAAAAATAATCAGATGTTATATTCTGTGCTTATTGAATGTGGAATTTGTATGTGCGAATATTTCGTGCCTTGATTTTATCAAGCCGGTGTTAATTTATAAGAAAGGACCCATGTGATAAGACTTGAAAATGTGATAGGTGAAATTTAAAGTGGCCAAATAATGCATGAGTTATTGACATGAGGGACTTGCATGTCAAATGGACCACTTTTAATTAGTGGCCGGCCATAATGATAGTTGATAGATATTATATGCATTTTTATTATAGCATGATAATAGTTAATGGCTTTATATTATGGAAGAAAGAATAATTAAAAGAAGGAAAGAGTGATAGAAACAAGGTATGTCCATCTTTCTTTTCCCCATTGCCGTAACTAGTGAAAGAAAAAAAAAAAGGAGAAGAAGAAGCCAAGGCATTCGGCCATGGTTAGTTCATAAATCAAAGGTATGTTAATGTGATTTTTATGTAATTGTTCATGAATTTAAACCATAGTGCATGTGTGAAAATTTGATGTTTTAAATTAGACTTATGAAGGTGAATTTCATGTGATTGACTTAGTTGAGAACCTAGGAAAATATGATAGGGGAATATGTAAGGATCAAATGATAACAAAGTGAGGAAACTTGGGTTTGCATGTCAAATCACCCAAACCTCAAGTAGTGGCCGGCCAAGCAAGGATGGTTCTTCCATTAAGTTGAATTTTTAATGATGCTTTTATTAGTAAATGATTAAAATAGATCAAAAAAAAAAGGAAAAGAAAGGGGGAATAAAATAAGAAAGCAAGAGAAAGTCTTCATCTTCTTTCTTTTCTTGAAGTGCCGTGAGCTAGGGAAGGAGGGGAGACTTCATTGTTTTTGGGTTCTAGCCGTACCTAAAGAAAGAAAAGAAGAAATTGAAGTTAAGGCATTTGGTCACCTTTAAGTGGATTAAGGTATGTTAATGCTCTATCATTGAAAATCTTTGTATATTTGGAGTGGCCATCAAGTATAGAAGCTAGCTCATGGCAAATGTTTTTTTGTAAAGTTAAGAAGATGAGATTCGGCCATGGATGGTTGTATTTCTTTGATGTCGTTTTTGATGCTTTAGGGTATTGAGGGTTGATTATAGATGAGGTGAGTTTCTTCATTTAAAATTTGATGGATGTTGAGCTACTTAGGCAACCAAAGGTTCAATATTTTTGTTATGTGGTTATATGTGCATTTCGGCCATGGTCTTTGCTTGAATTTGAGATTTGTAATGTGATTTTCCTAAATTGTCTATGAATTTTTGGTTGTTGATTTCATGGTAATGGTATATTGAATCCATGACTTGAATCCATGAAAATTTAGTAAGGTTGCATTCGGCAACTTGCTTGGAATTAAGAAATGATGTCTAAGCTTAGGTGATTTTGATGATGATATATATATATTCATAAGTATATTTAGTTGATTCGGCTTTGGTATTTGCATAGACAAAATATGTGTGAAGTTAGTTGTTGTGTTTGGTTAAGGTACTATAAATAGCTTATGATTAATTCATCTCTGGTAAGTTTCATGTATGATATGCTATGGCTTTGAGAATGCATTTTATAAATTAGTTCGAAAAGGAGTGAAATAACAATTATATGTTTGACTATGTATTGGATATTTTGGTTTGGTTTGTCAATGCAATGTATGCGCTTAGGTTATGCTTAAATGATTAGTGGAAGTAAATGATGTAATGTCAACCATAATTTTATATGTTAACAAATATTATGCTATTTGTTATGATTGGTATGAGTTAAAATGCGGATGTGTATAGATAAGCAAAAGGATATGTTTAGTATTTAGTTAAAGTAACGAAATTGTACTAAAGAGAGTATTAATGCATGTTTGGTACTTGAGATGATTGAGGTGGTGATCTCGAAGCTAAATGTTATAAGGAATAAGTGTATTTCTTGCTAACCGAATTATAATATAATCGAATGTGGTTTTACACAATAGTGATGTGATAAGTTTAAATTTGGTTCATTAGCTCAAGAACTCAAGGAAACAAAGTCGGATCGTGGAAAAAGGGAAATTGGTCGAATAGTTGGAATTGACGTACATTAGCGATCGAGGTAAGTTTTAAGTATTAAAGCCTATAATGTGATTGAGTATGATATGTTAAGCACATATTAAAAGAATCATAACTCTATTGTAAATTTTTATGCATATAGCCTAATGGCTATTATGAAGTATAGGTAAGTTATTGATGTGATATGTTGCCAAATGGATATGATATCATGAAGTGCTAAAAGGATATGTCGAAGAGTAAATTTGTGATAAACCTGCTTAGGACAGCAGCAGTAACATGAATTTAGAAAATCACCATAAATTTTTGGAGTTGAATTAGAGGCTGAATAAACTATGAAATTAAAGCTTAATGAGTCTAGTTTCTTATAAAAGAAACCGTGTAAGAAAATTAATTTCCGATAATGAGATATTTAAAGTTGTGTGAGATGGTGTCAGAATGACTCCGAAATCCCCTATTCTGTTTTTAGAAAATCATTATAATTTGTGCAAAAATGGTTATAAGATAAAATTTATATGCTTAGACTCCTTAATGAGTCTAGTTTCAAATGAAATCAAATACAACACATTTTGAATTCTGTAAAATGAGAAATTTGATTCGTAGTGAAGAGTGGTCAGATTAGTCAAACAGTGAAACAGGGGAAACTTTAAGAAAAATCTGGTATTGATTGGCCAAACCTAAAATTCTGGAAATTTTATGGATGGAAGATATACGAGTCTATATTCAGGAAAAATTAACGGCAAGTGATTTGGAGTTTTGTATCTCCGGTTATAAATGATTTAGTGACCATTGCTCAGGAAAACAGCTCGTAGTGAATATGTGATTTTGTTGTAAACATGGATAAAACTTGTTTTAGTTGCTCATAAGCTATTGATTAAACCCATACTTGAATTCTAAATCGTGGTATTGTAAGCTTATGAGTATTCGAATATGAAATGATAGTAATTGTGGTATGTGAAGTATATTTGAATAAATGTGAAAGTGTATATATATGTGATAAGGCCGAATGGCCAATGTGATGAATGTGAAAGTGTATATATGTGATAAGGCCTAATAGCCGATGTGATGAATGTGAAAGTGTATATATGTGATAAGGCCTAATGGCCGATGTGATGAATGTGAAAGTGTATATATATGTGATAGGGCCTAATGGCCGATGTGATGAATGTGAAAGTGTATATACGTGATAGGGCCTAATGGCCGATGTGATGAATGTGAAAGTGTATATATGTGATAAGGCCTAATGGCCGATGTGATGAATGTGGAAGTGTATATATATGTGACAGGGCCGAGTGGCCAACGTGATGGATGTGAATGTGTATAAATGTGATAAGTCCCGAAGGGCATTTGTGTCAGTACTATATCTGGGTTAAAACCCCGCAGGCTTTATGCGAGAATATTATCACTGATTAATGTCCGTAAGCTTCGTGCTCGTACTATATCCGAGCTCTAAAGACCCGATGACTACGTGTGGGGATTTTGTCCGGGTAAGACCCGATAACTTCGTGTGGAGATTATGTCCGGGTAAGACTTCGTAATAAGAATTACTTATAAATATACTCAATGCGAAAGGTTAAACAGGTATGTACTCCAAGTTTATATGTGAGCTTGATTTGCACTAAATCATAAGGTAGCTATGTGATGCATACGAGAGCAATCTATGAGACTATTCCTATGATTATGTGACATCGGATCAGTGTGAGAGGTTATGTGAAATCATACGATATATCTATGTCACATGAGCTCGCTTTTATGTGAAAGTTTATCTGCCTATTGTATATGATGAGATGTGCATATTCGGTAAAGGGATGGTATGCCCGAAGGAAGAGTGAAATAAAAATACGAACAACTATGTTATAATTTGATTGTTATCAGTTGACACTGCTTAAAACTTACTAAGCATTGTAATGCTTACTCCGTTTACTCTGTTTCCTCTGTTTTATAGATCTCATTTGGAAGCTACAGGCTCGGGGATCGTCAGCAACTAGTCACACTATCACTATCCATTGTTTGGTACTGCTATGTTTTGGATTATCTTATGGCATGTATAAAATAGACTAGTGGCGGAAGAATATTTTGGTTAATGTGTATAGCCATGCGAAAATGGCTTATATATGTTTGAGCATAATTTTATAATCATTTGGTATGGAATGGTTAATCACTATCATAATTTGTGCTATTTATGCTAAAAGGGCTAGTTGAATCATGGAAACTATGAAATAGGTAAAGTCTACCTTAAAGGCAGATGCTGGCAGCAGCAGTGATGTAGATTTGGAAAATCACTAAAAATAGTAGGATTGGAATTAAATAATGAATAAATTATGTAAACGAACCTTGATGAATCTATTTTCATAGGAAAGTAACGAAACAATCATATGGACAGTATGTTAAGAGATATTCAGGTTCTCGTGAGACAGGGCCAGAACGGTTTCTGGATTCCCTGTTCTGACTTTGGAAATTCATTATAAATTAACCAGAGATAATTAGGAGTCATACCATATATGTATAGATTCCTCTCTGAGTCTAGTTTCTATAGAAACAAACGGCAGCAGTATTGAAGCTCTGTGCATGGATATATCCAAGTCGTAATGCGCAAAGATCAGTGTAGTCGATCCCTGTAACATGGGAGACTTTGACTAATAAACTGTACTAATTGGCCCGATCAAAAATTCTAGAAAAAAATATGTAGATGGCCATATGAGTCTAGTTTCAGGAAAAAAATTACGAAACTGATTTTCGAGTTGTGAAACTCAAGATATGATTTTTAAGGTGACAGTGTCGCAGTTAGCCAACTGCCTAGAAAATTTTAAAATGGACTGCGATAGTAAGCGAATTTAGTCTGTGAACCCCTCGTGTCCGACTCCGGAAACGGTCTCGGGTCTGGGGTGTTACAAGGTAAGTTCATATGTAAATGTTGGTAAGATAGTTATTATTTTAAATGTTTTTATGTTATTTAAATGATATGATAATTATTATGAAATATTATACTCGTGATAATTGTTTGATAATATGTCAAATTGTGTGATATACTTGGAAAATGTGAAATACTACCGAGTATCGGTATCGGCATTCCGTAGAAGATGGTTGAGACACATGATTGGGAAAAAGGTCCCGTTGAACCTTAGGAATGGATTAGGATACAAGTGACATGTCACTAGGATATTTGGGCATCCGAACTCATTGAGTTGAGTCCGAGTTCACCTATGGATGCGAATGTCCGAACTCGTTGAGTTGAGTCCGAGTTCGTGAGATGTAACTAGGCATCTGAACTCGTTGAGTTAAGTCCGAGTTCACTTATGGATGCGAACGCCTGAGCTCGTTTAGTTGAGTCCGAGTTCACTTATGGGCGGGTTACATGGTAGCTTGGCTACATATGTGGCACTTATGAGCAAACTTTCCATGTATCCGAATTATATTCCGATGTGTTCAACGGGTAAAGTTCTACTCAAATGGAGGAATACTCAAGATGAAAGGGACGTATTGGTAAGTGTTGTGAAATGGATACTTTGAACAGGTATGTACTTAACCCTCGGGTTGAAAACTCGATATAACAACAATATGGTAAGATGATAAATGAAAATGTGATATGAATGTCTTGGTGATGATTATGCAAATGATGTTTTATGTTTGCTTATATGGTTATGTTACTTGCTATTTGCATGTGAACTTACTAAGCATTTATGCTTACTCAGTGGCATCATGACGTGATTATACATGTCGCGCGACGTAACTGACTAAGTTGGCAATGCCCTGACAAGGAAGTTATGAAGTCACAATGTCATCCCAAAACTTTAAAAAACTTTACATTTTGGTCCTAATTCATACTTGAGTTAGAAAAAGAGCTTTCATAAGCTCGTGTGAGACCCAGTAATGGTTGTGTAACCTATTGTGAATGTGATTAATACTTGTTTACATGTTTGGATGAATGAATAATGTACAATTATTTGTAGTTGCTTCAGCAATGCATGTAGCATTCTGTAGCTCAAAATGAATAATGTACAATTATTTGTAGTTGCTTCAGCAATGCATGTAGCATTCTGTAGCTCAAACCTGAAGACTGGGTTGAGTAAGGGGTGTTACAGATATAGTGGGAGCAAATGTTGATGAAAAACTAGCGGCACCTACTATTGAGGGTATATCAGCTGCTTGGATAGATTTGTCAATGAAATCCCAACATATCCTATCGTGTCTAAGTCAATTTTGATGGCCATCCACTGTTTGTTCTTTCCTCTCATGGAATGAATAACTTCTTGGGTAATGATAATATTATCAAAAATGCTTATGCCTGGGAGATCGACTATAATTTTGATATATACTTCTATAACTAACATTGATTTCATACAAAATTATTGTTTGATTAATGAAATATGAATATCTTTTTTGCAATGTTAAGTTAAACTAAGTTATGGTATGAGCTATTTTGTCCCATTGATTTGTTGTGCATTAGACATAGTTATTTTATAGTTTGTTTTTTATGTTATAATTTTATGTGTTCAGAATATTATAAATTTAAAAAAAAATTACATTTATAATTTATTTTATATAAATTGCAACATGTTAATATATCTATATATCTAATTATTGTTCATATGTTTATATTAATATCTCCATCCATTATATATATTTCATAAAATGTTTCATGATAGTTTAATTGTTAAATCTAAATAAAATTAGTTAAAAATTTGATCATTATATTTTTATTTACTGATATAATTATTATCAATGGCATTTTATAGTATATATTAATAGTGAAAACTTTTTTTATTTTAGTTTTTGAGACAAGCATTATTAGAGAACAAATTAAGGACAAAAATGAGCATTATTCCTAATATCTAGCTTGAACTGGAAGAGGCGGGATGCTCTGCTCATGCCTGAAAAAGTTGTTTGGATCAACTCTGGTTTTCACTTTGACCAACCTCATGAAGTTATCCTTGAAGTATCTGACTCCCCAAAGGCTAGCCTCAATGAAGCTTGTGTTGATATTCTTGTTCATCCCCAAATCAAGGTCTCTATAATTCACATATGCACCTCTGGGAAACATTGAAACGTATGGGGCCATGTAATTGTATAGCCTCCGAATCCAATCGAAATGCTTGGATGCATTGTTGTCCTCAACTTGCCAAAGCGTCAAGTACTGGATTTTGAATTTGATTCCTTGCCGATGTGGGAAAGGGATTTGGGACTCGGAAATCCTGCCCATCATACCACCATATGGATTCCATATCATCAATGGACTGTCTTCCTCGAGCAGTCTTTTCCAAAGCCCTTCCAGTGCTGTTTCTGGTATAGCTTCTTTAACGAAGTCTGATTTGGCTTTAAAATAGTTCTTGAACGTCGACCTACCTTGAAGAAGAATCTCTGCAGGAGTGTTACTCGAGTAACCAGCAATGTAAAGCACCGATTTGATCCAGCTAGTTTCAGTGCATTCTTTTCGTGTTAAACCCAGTTCAGGGAAGCTTTGTTGCATTACTCGGAGTAGCCTTTCGGCATCGCCCAGAAACAGTGCATTGTAAGATGTCGTCACCGTTTTGGCATTGTTTTTCCCAGCGTTGGCCGTTTGAATTATAACTCTAATGAAAAGATCTTCGTCAAGTTTGTCTGCGACAGTTTGCCATTTATAAAGGAGCTTTGTTGCACCTTGTTCTAGAGACTTGGTGACAGTGAAAACTGTCACAGTAGCTGGGATTGGGACTAGCTTTATCTTCCATTCAAGGATAATCCCAAAGCTCGCACCTCCACCTCCTCTAATTGCCCAGAAAAGATCTTCTCCCATGGCTGCTCGGTCAAGAACTCTTCCATTAACATCCACGATTCGAGCATCTATGACATTATCAGCACCGAGGCCAAATTTCCTCATCATTGAACCATATGCACCGCCGGTGATGTGCCCCCCAATGCCTAGGCTAGTACAAAGACCTCCAGGGAAGCCATGGATGTTACTTTTCTCAGCAATTCTATAATAAACTTCACCAATGGTGGCACCAGCTTCAACCCAAGCACTGTTGTCCTGGATATCAACTTTGATTAACCGCAGTTTGGAGAGGTCAACAATGACGAAAGGTGATTCAATTTGGGATACATAAGAGAGTCCTTCGTAATCATGGCCTCCACTACGGACTCTTAGGTGAATATCGAGCCTCTTTGCACAAATGACAGAAGCTTGGGCTTGGGATTCATGCAGTGGTGTGATGATCAACTCCGGCTTCGGCATTGAAGGCACCAAGTACCTGAGGTTTTGTGATGTCGACTGCAGCACAGAGGTAAACGAAGCATTGTTTGGGGTAAAAAAGGCTGTGGAGAGCGGTATATAAAACTGGGAGCTGCCAGTAAAGCACTGGATAAACTTTTCTTGGATCAAACTCGAAGTTGGTCTTTTTCTAAGTCTGTAAATGGAAGCTGTTGCCATCGTTGAAGAAGATAGCAGGAGTAAAAGTAATGAACAAATGGAAATGCGCCAAAACGCCATTGTTTTCAATATCTTGTCTTGTTACTACTCAAGAACATGAGAGAGACTTCGAGTATGTGCTCTTATATATATAGATGATGAGGATCGGAGAAACCCTTTGATTTTAATCCAGCCAATTTCCCAGACGTGTAATTGAGCTAATCTTAACGTCATAGTCATTCTTCTAGTGAAAGAACAATGGCCGGCACCATTATTATTTGTTTTAACCAAAACTCATGCCCATTTACTTGTAATTTATGTATAACACTTGTAAGGCACGATGTACCGTATAACAATTGCATTTATTCCTATATATTGACCGTGGTGATGATATAATGTAAGGAATTATACCGATATACATTTTTGGTGATACTTCATTTCTTTTTTACACATTTAGATACTCTACATTTGAATAATATTTAAATTTAGAATTTTAATATTTATTTATTAAAATTGGGTACAAAAATTAATTGTTGATTTTATTTTGATTAAATCTTCAAATTTGGCTCAACCTTTTTAAAATCTCATATAGGTTTCTCACATTTATAAAAATATTCAAATAAGGACTTTTCATACACTTTAGCTTAATTTGAGTAAAAATTAGATGAATTTTAATGTATTTAGAATAAAATACGTGACAGATAAATCAAATATTGCTTGAAGGTAATAAAATCATAATTTTAAACTTGATATATGACATTTGAAAAGGTTTTATTTGATCACTTTTAAAAAAATTTAGCTCTTATTAGAGTGCTTTTGTATAAGTTGGCGTAAGTATTTTGAAAAGTTTAACTCTTATGTGAATAACCCCTAAAAAATTGAACCACAATTTAATATTTAACCTTTTATTTTAATGGGTAATGAATTCAGAGTGTTCAAATCTATTATTAAAATAATTTTTACCATAATTTGGATTCAAATAAATAAACCCATTAGCATTTTAATTTTTTTAAAATTTCTTATTAAAATTCTTTTGAAGTATCAAATTTGGGTGGCCAGCATATTTGGATATCCACCAATAATATTATTTAGTTTAACTTAAAAATCGAATAACAGTACCTAAATTAATTTTTCGTTTAAAATAATTACTAAAATTTTAGTTCAAAAATTTCAAAAAATTGGGAATATCTATGTGCAACCAGAACAAAAAGTCAGCCTATAACAGCTGCACATGTAAACACAACTCCTGTTATATTTATGCACCGTTTACTCAACTCACTCGAGCTTTGATTTTTTCATTTGCCCTCAATTTTAACACAACTTGTCTCTTTAACTTTTTTGCCCATGCCAATAACACATGACAGCTTTCTTGGCCGTGAATTAAGTTCAAACAGTGAGTTGAACTTGAGTATTATAATGTAATTCACGAGTTTATTCAAATTTTTAATATATTTCTATTTTAAATTACTTTTGAAATTTCAGCTCGAATTCAATTCTATCCAAAAGCTATCCTAATTATGTTTTTTCTTTTTCTTTCTATCAATGCATGGGAGAAACAAATACAAAATAATTTGCTCACCGCAAAATATGTCCGATTGACTTGTACCTATACAATTTTCTTTTTGACTTTTGTATATTCAATAAAATTAAAGTAAAAAATCAGGTGTTACAATAATCGCAAAATAGTTTTTGAACAAAAAATGGGATGGTCATGCGCAACGTCAACCTGACCTAATATTCTTTATCCATATATTTTTTAGATTTAATCATGAGTTGGATCATCGTGACTTAAAATTTTAAGTTCAAATTCGGTTCGACTTAAAATTAGACTTAAAGTTTTGTTTAAGTTCGGTCCAAATAAAAAGTGTTAATCTCAAGCTTGATCTGACCTGTCCATATTAATTTTTTTTAGATTTTTTTTATACAAAAACAAATTAAAAAATATAATATATCAAATACATTAAAAACATTAAAATAAATGTTTCATAATAAATTCAAAATATATTAAGCAAAAGTCTTTATACTTAAGTAATACTAAGATAGTTGCAACTTAGCAAGCATCTGTCTCTAAAAATAATAGCAAATTTAACAATAAAATAAGAATTATACTATACCTAAACAATAAAAACAAAATAGTAGTAAAATAATGTCAAATGACAAGAAAGCAATAGTGAAACAGCTGATTCATGTCGCGCTCAAGTAAAAAAAACCTATTTGAGGCCTAGTCCGTTTAGAAAATGAGCATTATTTTTTGTCTAAGCTCATTTTTAGTAGGAATGAGCAAAACTTGATTCGATTAAAAAAACAAAAAAGATTGAATTTTGAGTCAATTCGAATAAGTAGTTTGCGTTTCAAGTTCGAATCAAGTTAAATTTTATAATTCGAATAATTTGAATAACAAAGTGGTGTAAATACCTTTTTGGTCCTTGTCAAGTTTAACAATGAGCAAATTGGTCCCTTTCTCAACAAAAATTATAAAATAATTCAAAATAATTTTCAAAAATTCAAAAAAATTTAAAATTTAAAATATTTATAAAAATTCCAAATTTTATATTTGTTAAAAAATTATAAAAATTTCAAGAAAAAATATAAACAATATATAAAGAAAGTTAAAAAATAAAAAAAAATTAGAATAATCATTTTGGGGAGCTAAATAAGTTAATTAATGATTCAAATTTATCATACTAAAGTATTTTTTATTATTTTGTTTTGAAAAAGTTTTCAAATTTATATGGTTTCAAATTTATGTGCTCTAACATTGAATTAATTATACTTTAGCAAAGTTTTAATTTGACATGTTTCATTTTTTAATTTAACTCGAACAATTTCACTTGATTCAACTCAACTCAACTCGAATTTCATTTCACTTGACTCAATTCGAAAAAAATTCAAATAGAGTTTGGATGATAAAATAGGACTCTTGAAATTTTTTCACTTGATTTGATCAAATGCTCACCCCTATTTTTTGGGCTATATTTTTCTCAAACTCTCTTACTTTTCGGACAGACTTTCAGGCCTAAATGGATACTCTAACCCATAATCAGGTCTAATATCAACTATTCAATAGTATTAAGCATCACATTAGGTTAATCTTTAACCAAGCTCACTTTATTTTAAATTCCAAAAGCTTACTTTTTATCTATTAAATTAATTTTCTTACTGGTGCGAAGCACAAATTAATTATATGTATTAATTAAAATATATTATAAAATTTTATAATTTTTTTAATAATACAATAATTAAATTTAAATATAATAATTCATTACTAAAAGTATTTAAATTAATAAATTATATGTTTAGACTAAATATAAAATAGTTATTAAATGTGATATAGAATAATGATATTTTATTAAGGAAGGAAATTATATAAAAATAATAATCTTCTATGATTAAATTTTGTTATGTTAATCATCTATAACATATATTGAGGGGCACTGTAGATGTTTGGCGATTGTTTTTTTTTTTTTTTTTTTGGCTTATATGATTTGGGACTTGGGATTAAGAGCCTAAGAAAAATAAAATATCATATTTAGTCCCTGTACTTTATCATACCTTTTAATATGGTATATTTATTTTGAAAATGTCTATTTTAGTATTTAAAATTTTATTTTGTTTATTAATGTGGTACGTTATTAGGACATGTGGCCTAATTGTAAGGTGTCTGTCATGTGTCACTTTTTGTTAGATTTTTTATTTTTATTTTGAAATAATAGAAGGGACCTCAAAATAAATAATTCAAAAATTATTTTAACAAAAAAGAATGTAACAAAACAAATAGAGGATGAGAAAACAAATATATTCCTAAAGGATCTATAAAAGAAATAATGGCCACTAACATGATTTTTTTATCTATTCCGAAATCAATGTTCTTTTTTTCTTCAATATTACAATGATTGTGTTTGCTCAAAGTTTTTTTATACGAAGGTATTACAATCTAATGAAATTTGAGTCCATTTTCAATTGACAAAAGAAGTTATGGTATACAAATTTTACTGCTAATTTAGTTATTCCTTGAAAAGAATCCTTCTTTATTCAATCTCCAATGCTATTCTCGTTAGCAAATTTTTTTCAAATCAAAGATCAAAGAATCAAATATGTGTTCAAAAAGATTTTAGCCTTGGAATTGAATTTCGTTTTTAATTCAGAGTTGCTATTTGATGCATTAATAGTAGAAAGAAAAAAAAAAGTGGGATTTACAGCAGAGGCGGATACTTATGGGGTCCTAGGGGGCCTTGCTCGCCCCCCTCCCCCAAAATTTGGGAATTTTTGATTTATTCCTTGAAAATTTTTTACTATTTTAATTAGCCTCAAAATTTTTGAAAATTTTCATTTTCCCTCGAAGTTTTTAGCAAATTTTGATTAGGCTTCCTCAAATTTGGAAAATTCTCATTTACCTTTTAATCTTTTTGAAAATTTTAATTACACTCTCTTAAAATTTTTGAAAGTTCTCATTAATCTCACAAAAATTTTAATTGACCGCCAATTTTTTCTTCTAAATTCTCATTAAACTTTTAAAATTTTTGAAATTTTTACTAGGTCCCCAAAACTTAGTCCCAAGATTTGCACTTAATTTAGATTATTAAAATGAGTTATTAAAATTGTTAGGTATTTGCATCTGGCAAAAAAATTATTTATTTTTAAATTAGATATATGCATTCAATCAATGTAACACCCTCACCCGACCCCGTTGCCGGACCCGAGTTACGGAATGCTACAGCAAACACCAAAATATTCACATACAAATTATAACATTGAATTCAATTAAAATCATCAAATAAATCCAAATTCATGTATAATAGAAGTTATTAGTAAAGTAGGGACTAAATCGAGCATACAAACATAATTTAATAGAATCGAGCATTATTTAGGACCAATCTAAAATTTTTTAAAATTTGGAACTAGGCATCGATATGAAAGTAACAAATACGGATACTTTTATGATAGGTATCAATATTATAATCAGTATCGATTCAATTTTTGGCATTCTGCCATTTTCAAAACATTGTTCATTTAGTCAAGTATCAATACCTTAGTCCTAGGTATCGATACTTTTACCCAGATGACTAAAATCATAAATTTGAAAACATTTCCATGCTCTCAATCAAGACATCATTCACTAAACAATTCAAATACTAATAGACCTACATAAATATCATTCAAATGCATTTATAATATTCCCAATCCAAGCATACTCAATAAACAACTAATAACATCATATAATACACCAAGTTGTTTCATTTCTTTTCAACATATTCTTACTCGCATACACATACCTTTCATATACAAGTCATTCTAATCTTTTAAACTTCAGTTTAAGGATGGAACGCAATACTAAAGTCCAACCGAGTACCTAGAGCCTCATGAAGTTTCTTCCAAAATCAAGAAGTAAAACGAGGGTCCCTATTAAAGATAATCGAGACCAGAACCCCATGAAGACTAACGATCTCAGAAACATACAGCTTGGCCAATTTCTGTATAGAATAGTCTATCTTGACCAGAATAAAATGAGTAGACCTAGTCAAATGATCCACGATGACCCAAATAAAATCCTTCTTAGTACGTGTCAATGGCAACCCACTAATGAATTCTATAGTTACACGCTTCCATTTCCAAAGGGGAATATTAAATGGTTGAAGTAAACTTGAAGATAGTTGGTGCTCAGCCTTAACTTACTAGCACATCAGATGAGAGATGAAATCAGTTACCTCCATTTCAAACCGCGCAACCAGTATAACTTTTGGAGATCTCGATACATCTTATTTCTACCGGAATGCATAGCATATGGGCTACAATGTGCTTCCTACAGAATAGATTGCCTCCATTTAGCATCGATAGGCACACAAACCCGACCTCTAAAACACAGAACCCATCACTATTCAGCCCAAAATCAAAACTCCTACCTTTTTTAACTTGTCAAAATCGTTGAATTAGAGAATCATCCACTAACTGTTTAACTTGAACTAATCAATCCAAGTCGATTTAACTTGCAACTCCGCTAACAAACTATTGTCATCAAATATACTTAGGCGAGCAAACATCACCCTCAAATCAGACATCGATCTACTATTAAGAGCATCGGCAAAAACATTAACCTTACCAGGATGATATTCAATGGTGTAGTCATAGTGCTTAAGCAACTCAATCCATCTACGTTGCCTAAGATTCAACTCCTTCTGAGTAAGGAGATTCTTGAGTAAGATTCAACTCACCATACGAATAGTGCCTCTAGATTTTCAAAGCGAAGACTACTGCAACCAACTCAAGATTGTGTGTGGAATAGTTCCCTTCGTGTGACTTAAGCTATCAGGATGTGTAAGCCAGTACCTTACCATTCTACATCTGAACACAGCTCAATCCAATGTGAGAAACATCACTATACACCACAAACTCTTTACTAAATTCAAGTTGTATCAAAATGGGTGCCTAAGCCAAAACATATTTGAGCTTCTTCAAGCTCAATTGTTGCTCATCGATCCATACAAAAGGTGTGTTCTTAAGTAACAATTTAGTCAAAGGAGCTGCGATAAGCGAGAACCCCTCAATAAATTCTCTAATAATACCTCGCTAAATCTAGAAAGCTTCAAAAATTCGACACATTCCTACGTTGTTTCCACTTAAGCACAACCTTAATCTTTTGAGGGTTGACTCATATTCCCTCAATAGAAACCACATGTCCTAGAAAAGTGACCTTCCTTAACCAGAACTCACACTTGCTCAACTTAGTGTAGAGCTTTCTCTCCCGGAGTATCATCAAAACTACTCTAAGATGTTAATCATGATCATCATCTGTCTTCGTGTATACTAGAATATCGTCGATGAAAACCATGATGAACCAATCCAAATACGACTGGAAAACCCGATTCATAAGATCCATGAATGCATCTGGAGCATTCGTCAAACAGAATGGCATGATTAGGAACTTATAGTTCTCATAACGAGTCCTAAAGGGCAGCCTTATGTTCATCAGCCTCTTTAACCTTTAGCTGATGGTACCCAGAAAAAAGATCAATCTTTGAGAATATAAATACCCCACAAAACTGATCGAACAAATCGTCAATCATCGAAAGTGGGTACTTATTCTTTACCATCGATTTATTCAATTGGTAATAATCCACACACATCCTTATAGTCCCATTTCAGTCGATTTCTTCATTCAATTTAATGATTGACCAAAAGAATTTTTTTTCATCAATAATAAAATAAATTACATGAACTTAGCTCAGTCAAATACTGATATTGATATTTTATTTGTATGAAATGATTGGTCTAATGAATTCGTCCATTTAAATTGTATCCATGTGAGATAATGCTAAATAAAAATAAAAGGAAGAGACGAATTTACATTACAAAAACAATATAAAAAATGATTAGGAAAAAAAGAAAGGGATCTAGTTTTGTTCAAGTAATGGATTCTCGCTAATTGAAAGGATCTTCTGATCAATCCAGAGATCATTTCGATTCCATTAGTAATGAGGATTCGGAATATCACACATTGGTCAATCAAAGAGAGATTCAACAACTAAAAGAAAGATCGATTCTTTGGGATCCTTTCTTTCTTCAAATGGAACGAATGGAGATAGAATCAGGCCGATTCCCTAAGTTCCTTTCTAGATATTCCTCAATGTCCCGGTTATTCACAAAATGTGAGAGGCGGATGAATAATCATCTGCTTCCAGAAGAAATCGAAGAATTTCTTGGGAATCCTACAAGATCCATTTGTTTTTTTTCTCTGATAGATGGTCAGAACTCCATCTGGGTTCGAACCCTACTGAGAGGTCCACTAGAGATTAGAAATTATACATCTTTCTTCTTCACAAAAAGAACTAGTGCTCCACACAGGAATACACTAGGTCTGATAAACCTTCGATTGAGAAGTTTTTGAAGCTGTGCTTTCAATTCCACAAGCTCATTCGGTGTTATGCGGTAAGGGGAAATAGACACTGGAGCTATACCAGGAAATATCTCAATATCAAACTCAACCTCTATCTGGAGGCAACCCGAAATTTTTTTGTGAAAAACATCTAGAAATTCTCTAATTGTCTAAATATCCCCAACAAAAGATTCTATGAAACTCGAGTCATGCACATAAGCCAAAAATGCCTCACTCCCTTTTTGAACTAACTTTTCATTTACTAGAGCAGAGATCACATTGGAGAGGTAATCTCGACACTTGCTAACCACGAGAATCTCCATATCATCCTCATATATCAGAGTTACCTTCTTTTTAGCACCTCTGTCCTCGTGATGTCTTGCCGTATACACCAAAGTAAGCTGTCTCGCCTCAGTCTAATTAACACCTCCACCCGGTGCCCTCTTTCCTCTACCCATACTATTACCACCTCTAGCCTACCTACAACCCTGAATGATTGTTGAATTGCCCTCTAAACCTAAACCAAACATGGAGCTGGGGCTTGCACCTGATCAAAACGAAATAGACAATCCCTAATGTGATGCTACATAGACCCACATCAAAGAAAAGCTCCTAATCTCCTCCAACACTCGCTCGAATGACGCCTACCATAGTCCTTACACAACTAAATCTCAAAAGTAGCAATCGATGCCTCAATCCGCAGAGGCCTATAAAACCTAGCTCATTTCTTAGGCCACTGAATAGAGCTAGAAAGACCTAAATCCCTCTTATTTTTACTCTGAGCCCTCTCTTTCTCTTTCTTTTTGCACTCTGTGCTCTTGATATCCTCAATAATCTTAGCCTTTTCAACTAGAGTTCTGAAGACTCGCTCCCTTTATGGAGCCACCAATACCTTTATGTCATTTCTTAAGCCCTCTTCAAATCGGATACTCTTATCACAGTCAGTCGCTACCTAACCATGAACTTATCTGCTCAGCCTAAAAAGTTCGGCCTCATACTCTACTAAAGTCCTGTCCTTCTAGCTTATGCATATAAACTCGCGTCTATAGCCTCAACATAACTCTTCCCCACATACTTATTCTGGAAGGCATTTTAGAAATTAGCCCAAGTTATCTGCTAAGGCTGGGTGCCTCCTCAATGGTCAGCCCCCACTGATAGGGTTCTTCGTGAACTAAGGACACTGCATGATGCGAGCTCGTCCTCGTAGGATGATTATGAGTCGCGAGAGTTCCCGGTCGAAATTGAGAAGTATCAAGTGTAATGTATTTTTGTAAAGGTTGAAAACGTGAATGCTAGGCTTTTAAAAGTTGGTTTGATGGATAAGAAAAGAAGAAGGAAGGATAAGCTTGAATTCAGTTTAAGGACTCAAGAATGAACCAATATTATAGAACAATACTAACCTAATCCTTAGATTAATACTTAAAACAGATGAAAAAGGAAACAAGAAACGTGACCCTCTATCTAGAAAGATAGGAACCAATCGGCCTAAAGGATTGACGCCACACTTCTAAGAAGTGATAAGCTTGATTGAAATAGATTGACGCTACAAGGAATGCTTGATAAGTCAATTTAAGTCAAATGAGAACAATGAGAGTGAACACTCATAATAAGATTAAAATTCATCAAAAGTTGTTACAAAATGTCTCAAGCCTCATATTTATAGGTTGTACAAGGAACCGGCCGAATAAGCATGAGATAAATGTGTTTAATGTCCATTAATTTGTTTAAAGCATCCCTTGAGAGTTTCTAGATGTTGATGATGCCAAAAGCCTTGTTCACATTATGAATTTCGAATTCCCAAGCAGTCAGTTATATTGGTCCTTGAGAGTTAACTGAATGTGCATGAAATTGAATGGTTTCAATAGTGTGAACATGAATTGATGCTGCCTTGATAACCGAATGATCACTTGTAATATGTAGATCATTGGTGCAGATTATGTCGCACGAAGAGTCTCAAGGTGTGAACCATAAGAAGTAAATGGTTCCATAGGTGTGAACTTGGTAGCCAATCGAATGGTCAAGTTTAAAAACACTTGATGCTTTGCTTCTCACGAAATGGCTTATAGGAGGTTGTTTTCAACTCTTTAAATGTTATTTACACAACACGAACAATTTGAAAGGAAGCTTTCTAATAGCAGCAGTATGAACAATCTGGTCAAAACTAAGACAAGGTTTAAATGCAACAATTTAAGACAAAAACACACATTTAAGTTGTATTAACTTAGACAAGTATTAATGATGTAAAATCTAAGACACATAATTAAAGTGCAATATTTAAGACACACATTTAAGATGTCTAAACTAAGAAATAGTTAAAATTCAAACTAAAATAACTAAATGGATAAAATCCTTATTTTCAACAACCTAATTTAAACACGCAAATATTAAAGTTTTACATGTAGCACATTGCATGGGATGCATGGTTCACATGAAATGCATGGGTTGCATGAAATGCATGGAACGTATGGCACGCATGGAGTGCATGAAATACATGTTTGTATGGAACACATGGAATGCATGGAATACATGAAATCCATGTTTTGTATGGAATGTATGGAGTGCATGCCCAAACTCAATCAATTAAACTCATGAAAGCTTCTTTAAACTTCTTGGCTCGTGCGCGAGTAATGGTCCTCTTGGAAGCTCAATTTGATCTTGCAAGGTTTCACGAGTTGTTGTTCGACATCAAGGGTTTTGGTTGGGTCCATACTCTATCATCCCCTTCCTCTTTGAAGCACTTTATCCCCAAATCATCCCCTATATCATAAGAAGAGAGATTAAAAACATTGAAACTTGCACTAATGTTATGCTCACATGGGAGGTCCAATTTGTATGAATTATCGTTAATATTATCCAACACTTGGAAAGATCTATCGCCTCGGGGTAACAACTTAGATCTTCTTGAGTAGGAAATCTTTCTTTCGGATGTAGATCCAAACCTAATCTTCGGGTTTAAAAACTACTCTTTTGCATCCTTTATTGGCTTTGTTTGCATACTACTCAGTTCTCTTCTCGATGTTTTACCTCACTTTTTGATGTAGATTTTTCATAAATGCAACCTTTTTTTTTCCATTTTCATTCACAAATTGATTAGTAGGTAAGGGAATTAAATCTAAGGGAGTCAAAGGATTAAAACCATAGACAACTTCAAATGGTAAGTGCATAGTGGCCGAATGCATAAATCTATTGTAAGCAAACTCGATATGCGACAAGCACTCTTCCCATGTTTTCAAATTTTTCTGAATGATTGCTCTCACAAGGTGGATAGAACTCGGTTAGCAACTTCGGTTTGGCCATCCGTTTGCGGGGGTACGTTTCGGCAAACAGTAACTTGGTGCCAAGCTTGCTCCACAAAGTCCACCAAAAATGGCTAAGGAATTTGGTATCTCGATCCGATACGATTGTCCTTGGTACTGCATGTAGCCAAGCCACTTCCCTAAAAAATAGATTTACTTTTGTAATACCCCTACCCGTATTCATTGCCGGAATAGGGTACGAGGCATTACCAGAGTTTACGAATTAATTTTTTTTATATTCAATATAGCCCCTTTATAAATATCTAACCTTCCCTGCAATATTAAATCGAGACTAATCCACATCAACCAAATCAATTCAACATATTTTCAAGATAAATTCATGCATATTTATAAGATAACGTCATCACATATCTAAAACCAGGTTATTAACCATACTAATGGCTAACTTACATTCATTTCACGTTAACATTTACTTTGTTAGCTTATATATGCCATTGATTTCCAAAATAAAGTTTCTTTATATACCGAAATCCTGAGGTTGACAGTGTGATGTGTCTCCGACCAAATCCGACCTCCGAGCTTTTAACACTACAAAACAGGGAAAAAGGAAACGGGTAAGCACTTTGTGCTTAGTAAGCTCATGAAACAAGAATTATACTTACCTAATATTTTCAATACAATATAATAAACATTCATATATCCATTCAATGCATTATTACCCTAACATGCACAAACTCAACATTCAAGTTAGTACAATAATTTCCATGTATCAATAATATATATACATGATTATGAGCTCGTCAATACCATGATTCCATTCCTTTTATTTTTCCATATTTATCCGTGAATTTATCGGAATTTTGATGATTTCAGAGTACACATTTATGTACAATTCCGGGTCCGTCAATTCATATTCATGTGCGCATTCATTTCAGAGAGCACACTCCCGCGAACTCAACCTTCAGCGGATTACCAGTCCAGGCTAAATCCCCAATATAAACTCATAGAGTATTGTCGATTACAGTCTAGGCAAATCCTGCACGACAATTACTCTAATGAGCTTGGATCTGAATTACCAGTCCAGGCTAAATTCAGACCCTAATTCGAATTACCCGTCCGGCAATCCATTACATATATCTCGGAGGCTATATCAAGATAGATCACCCGTCCGGGCTAGATCCTTTTTACCGTCAATTCCTTTCAAGATCCATCGAATTTTCCTTTCTTCAACCGGGATTTCTTCCCATTTTATCAAATATATCAATGTTCATTAATTTTCATACAATGAACATTCAAATCATATTCACATCAATAACATACAATCTCAAGAATTTAAGAATATAATTCAAGTTACATAACTTACCTGAACTGTTTTAAACAATAAAAATATACTAATCCCGAACTTTTCCTTCCTCGATCTAGCTTCGTATTTGAATCTTCCGATCTAAATAAATAAATTTAATTATCAATTAAATATCATGTCATATGCAACATTCTCATAATTCAACTATTATTTATAGTTCATTCAAGCTGTCTACTTGAGTCATAGTCACTAAATTATTTATAACTTGAGTTACGGAACTCCAAATTAAGATCTGTTATTCCATGAAACTAGACTCACATTTATTTTACCATAAAATTTTAATAATTTTGGTTATCCAATAAGTAATTTATTCTTTAAAGTCACCTCTTTCTTTGTGACAGTTCGACCCTCTCACTAAAAATTAAGTATCTCTTCATACAAAATTCAAATAATGTTCTCGTTTGTTTCTCTTAAAAATAGACTCATTAAGGATATAGACATATAAATTAAGCCCATGATTGTTGTCTTAAATTTTTATGATTTTTCAAAGTCAGAACAGGGAACCGAATTCATTCTGACCTTGTCTCACAAAATTCATTATATCTCAAAATTTACAAATCCATGCTTACACTATTTCTTCTATGAGAAACTAGACTCAATAAGATTTAATTCCATAATTTTTTCATCTTCTAATTTGATTTCTAAAATTTATGGTGATTTTTCAAATTTAGTCTACTGTGCTGTCCAAACTGTTTTTGTGAAAGCTGTTTATTATCATTTTTCCCTAAGCTTTTAATAAATATAATTTCCCTACTCAATTAGCCTCTCAATTGAGCTGATTTTTCTCAATAACATTTTATTCTATCACCTTAAACTAGTTTACAACCTTAGGAATCA